>NC_087207.1:72069973-72079973 GCF_015104395.2 Macrobrachium nipponense
ACATATATATATATATATATATATATATATATATATATATATATATATATATATATATATATAATTCATTCCGAAATATTCTGTCATTCCTTGTGCCTCTTGACGTTGCCTACTTTTAGTGTGTTGTTATCTTTGATGCTGAAAGGTTGGTTAAGTGTGGAGCTGTTTTTGGCTGTGGTTTTATGAATGTGACTTTTACTTTTGATTCTGTGTTGTTCTTTTTATGAATATGTATAATTTAGCTGACATTTTAAAAGGTTCTCGTCATTTGTAAGTTGTTTTGTGCTTCTGGTCTCAGTTTTAATCAAGAGTGCATGTAATTTAAGTGTGAGACTTGTATTTTTACCATTAAACTGTTTTAACTTTTACACTATTGGATCTTTTAATCATCTCTTATTTTATGTTAACATATTATATCACATTTTGTAGAAAATCCCTGAAGATGTGGCGATGTTGTCTGACCTGTGTTATATATGTGTATATATATTTATTCATTTATATATTACTTCTCAAGTATAAAAGGCCCATCAAACCACACTGGTTTAAAGCTAAGGACTATATTTCGGTGGACTTACTTCCACACTTATCAAGCAGTGATGAGGGTGGAAGTAAGTCTACCGAAATATAGTCCTTAGCTTTAAACCAGAGTATTTTCATGGGCCTTTTATACTTGATACGCACCCCGTTTAAACAGAAGAAATGATTTACATATATATTACCTGTATCACTTGCACAATTGCTCTGTGCATTAATACAATTACTAACACGAACTCATTGAAACTGGATGGTATCAAGCGGAAATATTTATTCAAAAAAAGTTACAAGTTTTCCTAGACTAATAGTCCTCATTGCCAAGTATCCGAGTAATGACCGGACCCTGTTGTTGTTTTAGATTAAGATGGCCTTATGCCAAAATGGGCTCTTGCTCATAGAGCAGCTCGTAGGACTGGGAGAGGATTAAAGTCCTTATTCCTATTATTGCCCTCCTTCTCCTGTACGGGTCCGCATTCCTGACCTTAACCTTTCTCTGCTGGACGAGCCTCCCAGGTGTTCATGATCAATGTGGTGTCTAGTGTTTTTTGCATTTCTTTTCTATTCTACACTGTATGATTTTCCTTGGTAAACTGTCTTCAAATCCGATTCCTGTGTTGCTTGCCATTACATTGTTTGCGCACGTTATGAAGGCATTCTCCACAATAAGTCTGACAGTTTTGTTCCTGTACAAAAAATTTCATATTCCCCCAATCTATTTCGTGGATTGTTTCCCAACAGGGAGGACAGAATGAAGCGCAGACGGAAGGACGGACAGACAAAGCCGGCACAATTGGTTTCTTTGACAGAAAACTGAAAGCGTCTTTAAACTGCCCATAATGTTTATGTAAAATTACAAGGATATAAAAATTATATATATATATATATATATATATATATATATATATATATATATATATATATATATATATATATATATGTGTGTGTGTGTGTGTGTGTGTGTGTGTGTGTATGTATATATATATAAAATATTGTTAGGAGAAATCATACCAACAAAATCAAAATAACAGGAAGACAATGCGCTATGATTATCTTTACGAGCGATGAAAACTAATTTTCAAATAACCGGAGTAATACACTTTTCTAGGAAGGTTATAAGCAGAAAGACAAACGATAATATTTCACCTTTACCCAAGAAACGATTCTTGACGCCCATCTGGAGAATTTTTTCTAAGCAAAACCCAGAAGGCTCGTTACAATGACAAAGTACAAAGAATCAGTCTTTAGAAGCCAATGCTTATTCATTTCTGTAAGGAAAACGAGAGAATAATTCGCCCCCCCCCCCCCACTCCTAACAAAAAAAAAAGGCAATACGACAGCAAAAACTTTAAAAAAACATTGAAAGGACAAGAAAAATCAAAACGTGCCATTGAATGCGCGTTCCTACAAATGCCACGCACACAGAAAAGAAAACCAACATCTCAGGAAAGACATGAGAGAGAGAGAGAGAGAGAGAGAGAGCCTGCATAGGTGAGAAGCCCCATTTAAAATGCCCCCACCGCGACCCTTGTCCTCCTGCAGAGAACTTGGGGAGATGACCTACTCACTGGTTTTACAGCACCAATGTTATAGTTGAAGGTAATGGCGGAGGCGAGAGTGTGTGCCGTGAATATTTGAAAACCGGGGGAAACTTCCACGGGATGAGAGAGCGCCCTGGATGGACGAGACAACTCTTGCAACAAGGTGTTTATTGTCGCCCCTGGAACATTCCCGGAATTCGGAATTACTCTCAGCCGCGTTCTGCCATGAATCATTATTCCTGCGGATAGTTTTAGATCGGCGATAACATTTCTCGTTTCCGAGCTACTCTCGTAGATTGTCGGCGGATGGTTCGAGGTTTGCCCGGCCACGGAATTCTCATAATCTATGACCGATTTGCACTCTTGTTTAATCTTTATTCACGCACGCTTCCCTTTATATAGCGAACTTTATTCACAGTCGCTGTGGAAATTTTGCTTCTCCTCCTCTGGACAGGATTCAGAAAGCAATGGCGTCCGAGATTGGATGCAGATTTACAGCTTTTGTGTCCGGTCGCATTCATTTCTGTGGAACTAAGTCGTCCATCTAATCAGGAGTGTGTGTGTGTGTGTGTGTGTGTGTGTGTGTGTATTATTTTATTATTTCTTTGTGAGTGCATGGATTCAGCGTGCTCCCCTTGCGTATGTATGTACGTATGTATACAGAGTGAAAGAGAGAAAAGTCCACATACATATATTAGGGAGCGCTTGCTAATCCCATCACACAAACACACACACACACATATATATATATATATATATATGCACTTGTAATAGCCACAATGCCCTCTTAACTTCTTGAATTCTTTTCTTTTCTTTTTTTTGGATACGCTTGTCAGTACAAAGTCTGAAAATCCAAATTCAAAGAAATTTCTTTGAACTTAGAGCTTCAGGCTTTGTAGTGTCAAGCGTATCCAAAAATATAGAAAAGCAAAGAATTCAAGAAGTCAAAAGGGCATTGCGGCTATTGCAATTGCATATTTATCTGGTAAAAAAGTGACCAGTAGGTTCTATATATATATATATATTTATATATATATATATATATATATATATATATATATATATATATATATATATATATATATATATATATATATATATATATATATATATATATATATATATATATATATATTATATTATTTTATATATGTATATATATGCAATAAGGAATATATTTAGATAAAATACTTAAGACACCGTTGTGAAGGCGATTTGTATCTTTTTTTTCTGAGTGAGAGGATGTGATAGGCAATGACATTTTTAGAAAGTAGGGATCATCAATTTAGCTTCTCCTTGGAAACAGTGGCCTGAAGTGAAAGTCGCTGCCTAGGCAGATCAGACCACGTCCTGTCTCTGCCTTTTGAATCTGGTTTGAGGCTGTTTCTTGGGCGTGAACAATGTATGTTAGTTTATGTGTGCGTGCGAGCTTCTTCCCTACATAATGAGAAAGTAAGTTACCCAAGATGGGAGATCGCTACAAAGTCGGCTAAGGGCCAAGATGGGTCCTTTAACTGTATTTCTAGTGAAGTGTGTGAAATCTGTGTTGAATGGGTAAGCATACTTATTCTTTGGCCAAAAGTGTGGCTTGACTGTATTTTGAATATTTGTTTCAAAGATGTTCGGTTTTGTTTGACCTTTTTATTTTGCTTTTAAATCTTTGCTGGTCGATGTGTTATCCTGTCTTTGTATAGGTGGTTCTGAGACAAAGGGGAACTGATCTGATATTTAGAAATGGGAACCTAACTGATGTTCCGTGGTGTTACTATGTAGACTGTGCTATGACTTTTCTAGTTTTATGACTAAACTAATGTTGGATACTGTAGAAGAGAGATGGAGTGGGCTATCTGAGTTCAACCTTTCATTTAATCATTTTGTTAAGAACCTGATTTATTTAGCTAATGCTTTTGCTCTCAAATAAATGTATTTTTGTAGTTCACGAGTCTGATTTAATTGCCTTAGGTAATGGAGAGGGGGGAGGGGGGGTGTGTTGTCGAGAGAGAGAGAGAGATAGAGAGAGAGGGAGAAGTGTTGTCGAGAGAGAGAGAGAGAGAGAAAATGGATGTCATTTCAGTGCCTAGCTGCACGGTTCATTGCTACCAACCTTTTAAGATTACCGAGGTTGGAACCTCGGTAATATATATATATATAATATATATATATATATATATATATATATATATATATATATGTACGTGTGTGTGTGTGCATATTTTTCACACAGCAAAAGTTACAAATAAGTTTTTCCCAGTACCTTGAAAGTTTACCACTCCCTGGTAAATGATATTTTTTAAAGCGTTTTATATTTTACTTATCTTTTTATGATTTAAAGAGTGCAGAGGTAAAATGAAGTCACAGTTTTCATAGGCATACTCTCATGCATAATGAAATGACCAAAACGTAACCAGACATTGATTTTTAATTTCTGCCGTGAAACCAACGCTCATTACTAACTAAACTGTCTATGCGAACTCATAATTAGTCACCAGACTCATTAATTGAGCATAAAGTAATTTTGTTGATATTTAGTTCTGGTTTTAATTAGCATCCGGCTTTAAAACTATTGGCGAACCACCACCTATTTTCGCTTACTCTGGGAGTAAACCTACAAACCAATTTGTTGTTGTTGTTATTATTCTTGTTGGATGGGTAAGAAAGCTCTGAAAAAGGTGTTTGGCGTTGAGTTAAAATAGGATAGGATATTTATGATTTATTTATTAAAATGAAAATTTAAAAGAAATAAATAATTTACATGTTGAACCTGTACATAAAAATTATTTCTAATAAAATAGAGCATATTTATAAAACATGAAGAAAATATCTTTTTCATCAATCATTATATTAAAGATGTCACCTAGTGACCAATAAAATATTTTCCTCAAACAAAATAATGTGTGTGAGGAACTTTAGTGTCAGTAACCTTTATTTAACATTTTCAGAAAATATGCAAATAAAAATGTGGAAAAAATTTCACTGAACTTTTAAGATATATATATTTTAAATATATATATAATATATATATATATATATATATATATAATAAATATATATAATATATTATAAAAAATATAAAAAGTATAATATATAAAAGGCCATGAAAATAGAAAACTGAATTATTAACAAAAGATAAACTGGGGAGACAAAACGAGCTAACTCAGTTTATCAACATTTCATGATATGGCGCGGAGCACCTGTTGTTGGTGATCGATCAGTAATTGCTGACTCTGTGCAAGCAAATGTAATGAATTCTGTTTCTGGATATAAATTTCTGTTCGAGTTTACTCTTCGTGGGAATCAGTATGAAATGAATTAGAGGAGACAAAGAGACAACGCTTAGGTATTAGAGCGCAAACAATCTTTGAATTATTGCGAGATATTTCGATTTAAATAAAAGCACGTCACGTTCATTTAGCTAGTATAATGACTTGCTTCAGGACGAAAGATATTTCGACAAATAATTTTGCAGGAATGGCTCGCGCGTGAGCATGTACGTATGTTTGTATTTATGTGTGTATACATTCATTCATACATACATAGTACATACATACATACACACATATATACATATATATATATATATATATCACATATATATATACACACACACACACACACACACATATATATATATATATTATATATATATATATATATATATATAATATATATAATATATTTATGTATAGTTTTAAATGTGGTTGCTAGCATGGCAAGATAAGATTTTGATGGAAAGCGTCCGTTCTACGTCCATACATACACATACAAACACAAATTATATATATATATATATATATATATATATATCAATATATATATATATATATCTATATATATATATATATATATATATATATATATATATTATATGTTATATATATATCATATATATGAATGTTTGTATGTTGGTGCACTATAGAAATCCAAACCGCTTGACCGACCTAGATAAAATTTGGCACGTGGCCATAATTAGGCCCATCTTATTTAACAGGGTAAGTTTCAGACCCTTACCAGCACCCTTCCCCTTCCCCCATCCCCCCATCCACCTTCCCTTCCTAATGCGTGTGATAAATAAGCCCTACGGGTTTATCATACCTTCTTTCATGTACTCGATACCATACAGCCACATAAATGTAGGTATTATTGAATATACTTTTCATTCACCACAGTAAATAACCTGGATAAAAAGGGCAGACAACACAGGCAATTTTGATTTGGAAAGGAAAGGCACGTCCGATCACGGTAATACCCGAAAAAAAAAGGGATAGTCACCACAGCAATAGCTAGATGAAAGGAACAGACAGCACAGATACAAGAGAAAGTCAGAACAGTAATATCTGCATAAAAGTGACAGTCACCACAGTAATTTCTGGATAAAAGGGAGAGAAAGAACAGTAACATCTTGATAAAAGGGACAGTCACCACAGCAATTTCTTGGTCAAATGGACAGTCATTACAGCAATTTCTTGATAAAAGGGACAGTTATCACAGTAATACCAGGATATAAGGGACAGACAAACAAGTAATAAATATCAGTGCACCCACGACTGTTCGAAGGTTAACATTCGCACGAAAAAGGTAGAGCCTAGTCGGGGCATCAACACAAAAACCACTTCCTCTCTCCCTTCTCCCTCCAATCCGCTCTCCCTTGAACCTCCCCCTACATGTAGACTGTCAATGAGAGTTTTCCCGAGCAGCACCGTGTTGGTCATATATATATATATATATATATATATATATATATATATATATATATATATATATATATATGCATAAGTATTTTTTCGTGTGTAGGATACTGTTGTGACGCCCCAAGTACCCCTTTCGCTTCTTTCCAGATATTTTCAGATTCGATTCCCTATTGAAAGTCTTCAAATCAAATAAAAAAAACATATGAAGAAATTCGGCTTTCCGAGTGAGATTCGAATCCATGTCGTTGAAATCTTATGAAACGGTAGTTCGTGAAAGCCCTTAATCGCCCGCCATCTCCTTCAAGTTACTTCAGAATAAGAATTTTTTTGGAGAGAGAGAGAGAGAGAGAGAGAGAGAGAGAGAGAGAGAGAGAGAGAGAGAGAGAGAGAGAATGTTAATAATAAACTGTCAGTTTTCATCATGATCTTATAGCACTGCAAATCATAAGAATTAGATTTTTATATATTTACTCTCTCTCTCTCTCTCTCTCTCTCTCTCTCTCTACTGAATGAGGCTCATATAATATTAAGAATCGAGAAAAAAATACGTTTTCCATTGACTTCGAAAATAATCGATGGAAAATGATAATTATGAAGACCTATCTTAAAAAACAACTGCTCTGGTATCAAGGAAGTGAAATAATGACCACTATTATAATTTTAATGATAATCCATGGACACAGTTCCTTACATGCTTTGTTCGTTATCAGGCCTCATTGTGATCTATAACCTTTTACACCAGA
Organism: Macrobrachium nipponense; assembly: GCF_015104395.2. Taxonomy (NCBI): domain Eukaryota; kingdom Metazoa; phylum Arthropoda; class Malacostraca; order Decapoda; family Palaemonidae; genus Macrobrachium; species Macrobrachium nipponense. The sequence goes on from NC_087207.1 coordinate 72,077,477, forward strand.
TTGGTAAAAGTATGAACATTTTATTTTGTTTACAATTGCCCCCTCCCCCCTTTTTTGTGAACTAAGGACGAGTCTTGAAACTATCATAGACGAGAGAATATTCAATTACCAGAGAGCCTCAGAGGAAGTCGAAGGAGCTGCTTTTAATTAAAGACGAAAATGATGAATGAAATCGAGGTAAATTGAGTACACACGAAAATGAACTTCCTTGGTAAATATGTTTGATTTCAGTGAACATTTGAAAGTAACATGCCTTGATTTTCGGTCCAGCACAGCATTACGACGGAAATTAAATTAGAGAGCGCTCACAAGCTCCATGTCTTCTCGGTATCCGTGTTGGAAAATATACTGTTCCCACTTAATGCCATCAGTGCACCTCATGCAATGCACTGTAAGCATTACTTGAGGTTCTTTGCAGCGTCCCTTCGGCCCCTAGTTGCAACTCCATTCATTCCTTTTGCTAAACTTCCGTTCATATTCTGTTTCTTCCATCTTACTTTCCACCCTCTTTAACAATATTGTTTCACAAGGCAACTGCGAGGTTTACCTCCTGTTACACCTTTAAAACCTCATCTACTCTCATTTTCCTTTCAACCTGAATGACCTCACAGGTCCCATCGCTTGGTCTTTGGTCTAAGTTTTGTAATCCATTCCGTAAATTCTTCTGTATTCATAGAGAGGCATCCTGGCCTGAGAAATTTGTTAATATTTTTTTTTCTGAAATAAGAAGTTTGTATCATATTTCGTATCTTTTACATTGTACTTCGTGATTCCTGTTATTCAATCAATTTGTTATGTACTCTGCTACATATTCGAATGCAATTCCACTGAATTCTTGAGAAGCCCCAAAGAAGGCCATGGACTGATGGTTGAAACAGCCGTCGGTTTGGGTATGAATAAAATATGAAGTCTTAATTATCCCTCCTGGAAGAAAAGCATTTGAAAATTCTCCAGTAAAATGTGGAAGTCTCATGTGCATGAATACTTAGAGAAAATAATAATAATAATAATAATAATAATAATAATAAAAATAATAATAATAATAATAATAATAAAGAGTGCATGGGAAGAAGGACTAATAAAAGTAGACGAAGACCCAGAAATATACAGACAGGAGAACGGAGAATGACAAACAGAACAGAGGACTGGCACAACAAACCAATGCACGGACAATGCATGAGACAGACGAAAGAACTAGCCAGCGATGACACATGGCAATGGCTACAGAGGGGAGAGCTAAAGAAGGAAACTGAAGGAATGATAAAAGCGGCTCAAGATCAGGCCCTAAGAACCAGATATGTTCAAAGAACGATAGATGGAAATAACATCACTCCCATATGTAGGAAGTGCAATACGAAAAATGAAACCATAAACCACATAGCAAGCGAATGCCCGGCACTTGCACAGAACCAGTACAAAAAGAGGCATGATTCAGTGACAAAAGCCCTTCACTGGAGCCTGTGCAAGAAACACCAGCTACCTTGAAGTAATAAGTGGTACGAGCACCAACCTGAGGGAGTGATAGAAAACGATCAGGCAAAAATGCTCTGGGACTATGGTATCAGAACAGATAGGGTGATACGTGCAAATAGACCAGACGTGACATTGATTGGCAAAGTCAAGAAGAAAGTATCACTCATTGATGTCGCAATACCATGGGACACCAGGGTTGAAGAGAAAGAGAGGGAAAAAATGGATAAGTATCAAGATCTGAAAATAGAAATAAGAAGGATATGGGATATGCCAGTGGAAATTGTACCCATAATCATTGGAGTACTAGGCACGATCCCAAGATCCTTGAAAAGGAATCTAGAAAAACTAGAGGCTGAAGTAGCTCCAGGACTCATGCAGAAGAGTGTGATCCTAGAAACGGCGCACATAGTAAGAAAAGTGATGGACTCCTAAGGAGGCAGGATGCAACCCGGAACCCCACACTGTAAATACCACCCAGTCGAATTAGAGGACTGTGAAAAAAAAGAAAAGAAAAAAAAATAATAATAATAAACTCATTTCCACAAGGATTTTTATGCTCCTTCTGACACTACGAGATTGAAGACGATTGCAGGCATTGTCAAAAAAAAAAAAAAAAAAAAAAAAAAGTATAATTACCGTATAAAACGGCAGCACAGACGTATATGTTAAAAAAGTGGCAGAGATTGTCAGCGGTTTTTTTTCTTTTTTATGCTGAAAACATAATTAATAAAAGAAAAAAATGCCAATTGAAAAATCATAATACAAACATATACCATGAAAATCCACCATATTGCTGTAAACTGTAAATAACCAAAATTAATACCACTATTACTAGTGTTATTAGTGGTGTTGCTGACGATACTACTAGGAGGGACGACCACAATGGAAAGCCTCCTTTTTGTCTGTCTATATATATATATATATATATATATATATATATATAATATATATATATATATTATGAAACTACTTTCCCTTTGTGAATTATTAATTTAACCCTTCATTTGCATCGATGCAGGTAAAA
>NC_087207.1:72084973-72122473 GCF_015104395.2 Macrobrachium nipponense
GGAAGTCTCATGTGTATTAATACTTGGAGAAAATAATAATAATAATAATAATAATAATAATAATAATAATAATAATAATAATAATAATAATAATAATAACACTATACATAACACGAAAGGAAGGAGGGAGAGGACTACTAAGTATAGAGGACTGCGTCAACATTGAAAACAGAGCACTGGGGCAATATCTGAAAACCAGTGAAGACGAGTGGCTAAAGAGTGCATGGGAAGAAGGACTAATAAAAGTAGACGAAGACCCAGAAATATACAGAGACAGGAGAAAGACAGAAAGAACAGAGGACTGGCACAACAAACCAATGCACGGACAATACATGAGACAGACTAAAGAACTAGCCAGCGATGACAATTGGCAATGGCTACAGAGGGGAGAGCTAAAGAAGGAAACTGAAGGAATGATAACAGCGCGGCACAAGATCAGGCCCTAAGAACCAGATATGTTCAAAGTACGATAGACGGAAATAACATCTCTCCCATATGTAGGAAGTGCAATACGAAAAATGAACCATAAACCACATGCAAGTGAATGCCCGGCACTTGCACAGAACCAGTACAAAAAGAGGCATGATTCAGTGGCAAAAGCCCTCCACTGGAGCCTGTGCAAGAAACATCAGCTACCTTGCAGTAATAAGTGGTACGAGCACCAACCTGAGGGAGTGATAGAAAACGATCAGGCAAAGATCCTCTGGGACTATGGTATCAGAACGGATAGGGTGATACGTGCAAATAGACCAGATGTGACGTTGATTGACAAAGTCAAGAAGAAAGTATCACTCATTGATGTCGCAATACCATGGGACACCAGAGTTGAAGAGAAAGAGAGGGAAAAAAGAATTGATTAAGTATCAAGATCTGAAAATAGAAATAAGAAGATATGGATATGCCAGTGGAAATCGTACCCATAATCATAGGAGCACTAGGCACGATCCAAGATCCCTGAAAAGGAATCTAGAAAACTAGAGGCTGAAGTAGCTCCAGGTCTCATGCAGAAGAGTGTGATCTAGAAACGGCACACATAGTAAGAAAAGTGATGGACTCCTAAGGAGGCAGGATGCAACCCGGAACCCCACACTATAAACCACCCAGTCGAATTGGAGGACTGTGATAGAGCAAAAAAAAAAAAAAAAAAAAAAAAAATAATAATAATAAATAATAATAAACTCATTTCCACAAAGATTTTTCCGTTTCCTTCTGACACTACGAGATTTTAGGCGATCAACTTTACATTGTAAAAAAAAAAAAAAAACATAAAATAAAATAAAAACAGTACAATTACCGTATAAAACACAATTATAGTATAAAACAACAGCACAGACGTATATGTTATAAAAGTGGCAGAGATTGTCAGCGGGTGTTTTCCATTTTTATGCTGAAAACAAAATTAATAAAAGAAAAAAAAGGGCAAATTGAAAATCATAAAACAAACACATACCATGAAAATCCACTGAATTTCTGTAAACTGTAAATAACCAAAATTAATACCACTATTACTAGTGTTATTAGTGGTGTTTGCTGATGATACTACTAGGAGGGACGACCACAATGGAAGCCTCCTTTTGTCTGTCTATATATATATATATATATATATATATATATATATATATATATATATATATAGAAACTACTTTCCCTTTGTGAATTATTAATTTAACCCTTCATTTGCATCGATGCAGGTAAAACTTATTATTTTACCTTCGTATTTCCTTGCATTAGGTCAATTGGTCAACAGTGTTATACACAAGCGACCTCTGGGGTGCCATAAAGAATTCACAGCGTTGGCAGCTACGTATAAATCTTGTAACACAACCTCTGTGTTGAATTCTCTGGCTTCACTGTAACCCTTTACCGCTTGCACTAAATTAACAAAGTCTGCTATAATTTTAAATAACTGTATTCTTGCATGTGTTCTGCGGTTGCGAGGCCGTCACAGTAAGGTCCGGGGAAGGAGGTAGAGTATCCTTGATCCTCTCAGGAAGTAGTGGATTATACACTCGCATTCAAATAATGATTTCCACTCTTCTTGTTAAAGCACAGTTAACGAAGGGGACGAACCTACACTTTAGTTTTCTCAAATATAATGACCTCTTTCCTACAGGTTTTGAAGCCGCTGTACAGTGAGAACTGGGACCATTTACAGGATTTTGAGTCAAACTGTATAAAGAGATAATGTGGCTGCAAGTTGACCTTCCTCTTTTCATGTGTCAAACTATCCACAAAAGACAACTCAAGCGGGTTTAAATCTTTAACAATTTTGCTGTAAGATTGAAATATAACCAATTTATTAACAGCATTATACAATGTGGCAAAAATTATCAATAAAACAGAGTTATTGTCTGAAGGATTTTACTATAGCTTGGGTGTGTTATTGTCATCTGAGGTGTAACATTGTCCATTTTCTCCCCTGTGAATAATAATGCAAACTGCGTCCGCCCAAGACAGTGGATAACACTTTGCATTAAGCTTAGACACTATTCCATTTTATTTTAAAAACCATCAAGCGTGAACCAAAGCTGACATTTTCGTACTGAGCTGACCCCCTCCCCCCCAAAAAAATACTTTTAGAACCTATATGAACACAGTCAATTGCCTCCTAAACTTGGAGTTTCGTAAGTTTCTAAAGACAGGCGTACGTACATTCGAAGAGTTGCGATAGTTTAGTGATATGGTCGGCTAACTTTGTCCAATCCAAGCACTGTTCATGCTGTGATAGACGATAGACGTTCACTGGTAAGAAAAGCAGGGCAACATTTTCTTAATCTTTCAGTAATCTCTAACATTAGAAAATGTTATCATGTCCCGAATAAAATAATAATATCTTTGTGATGAAATTCATCACCTCTTGAAGTATTACAGAACGTTTACGTATCTTTAGTAGCTAGAGTTTAAAATTGGTATACTTCACCTTTCTTGTAGGGTAAAATATTCATTATAATTTTTTTTAGCAAGCCTCCATTCCAGGTCTGACTCTCATGTCAATGTTTCCATAGTTTGCTATAATCTTGAAAATAATTATTAAACATCATCATCATCATTAAGTTTAGTTCATTTTCTCATGTTTTCATGGACTTCCTTTCCCTGTCTTTTCATTTAGATAGTCCAGAAAATCTAGGATAACTATTTCAATCAGCTAAAAAAATCTAAATGAACAATACTGCCCTTCTGTTTGTTCAGTAATATTCTCAAATGCTGGAGTAATTTTAGCATCATATAATCAAGACATGACTTTCGTCCTTATGACTATTAAATGACTATAATGACTTGCATACATTATTCATATTCGACCGGAAATAAAGGGGATATTCACTAAAAGCTGTGAGAGAGAAGCTTTATGAATATAAGATGCAAATCTCTCTCTCTCTCTCTCTCTCTCTCTCTCTCTCTCTCTCTCTCTCTCTCTCTCTCTCCAAGGAAATTATAACCATCGGCGAAACACCCAGAGCGGAGTTAGCTGACACTGAATTTCTCCCAACGGTTTAGTTTATATCGGCAATTTTGAACTACATTCTGTTATCCATTAGCGTTCCTGTGCTAGTGTTAAGCGAAGCACCGATAAAACCACGATAATATTCCTTAGTCATTAAAAAAAAGGGCAATTATTCCTAAGCTATAAAACCACCTAAAGTACGAAAGGGGACTAAAACAACTCATATATCTATATATATATATATAATATATATATATATATATATATATATATATATATTATATATATATATATTATAGTATTATTATTATTATTATTATTATTATTATTATTATTATTATTATTATTATTATTATTATTATTATTATTATTCTTATTATTATTATTATTATTATTTTTTTTTTATTCCTCTCTATCACAGTCCTCCAATTCGACTGGGTGGTATTTATAGTGTGGGGTTCCGGGTTGCATCCTGCCTCCTTAGGAGTCCATCACTTTTCTTACTATGTGTGCGTTTTCTAGGATCACACTCTACTGCATGAGGCCCGGAGCTACTTCAGCCTCTAGTTTTTCTAGATTCCTTTTCAGGGATCTTGGGATCGTGCCTAGTGCTCCTATGATTATGGGTACGATTTCCACTGGCATATCCCATATCCTTCTTATTTATATTTTCAGATCTTGATACTATCCATTTTTTTCCTCTCTTTCTCTTCAAAACTCTGGTGTCCCATGGTATTGCGACATTAATGAGTGATACTTTCTTCTTGATTTTTTCAATCAACGTCACGTCTGGTCTGTTTGCACGTATCACCCTATCTGTTCTGATACCATAGTCCCAGAGGATCTTTGCCTGATCGTTTTCTATCACTCCTTCAGGTTGGTGCTCGTACCACTTATTACTGCAAGGTAGCTGATGTTTCTTGCACAGGCTCCAGTGGAGGGCTTTTACCACTGAATCATGCCTCTTTTTGTACTGGTTCTGTGCAAGTGCCGGACATTCGCTTGCTATGTGGTTTATGGTTTCATTTTTCGTATTGCACTTCCTACATATGGGAGAGATGTTATTTCCATCTATCGTTCTTTGAACATATCTGGTTCTTAGGGCCAGATCTTGTGCCGCTGTTATCATTCCTTCAGTTTCCTTCTTTAGCTCTCCCCTCTGTAGCCATTGCCATGTGTCATCACTGGCTAGTTTTTTAGTCTGTCTCATGTATTGTCCGTGCATTGGTTTATTGTGCCAGTCCTCTGTTCTGTCTGTCATTCTCCTGTCTCTGTATATTTCTGGGTCTTCGTCTACTTTTATTAGTCCTTCTTCCCATGCACTCTTTAGCCACTCGTCTTCACTGGTTTTCAGATATTGCCCCAGTGCTCTGTTCTCGATGTTGACGCAGTCCTCTACACTTAGTAGTCCTCTCCCTCCTTCCTTTCGTGTTATGTATAGTCTGTCCGTATTTGCTCTTGGGTGTAGTGCTTTGTGTATTGTCATATGTTTCCTGGTTTTCTGATCTATGCTGCGCAGTTCTGCCTTCGTCCATTCCTCTATTCCTGCGCTGTATCTGATTACTGGTACTGCCCATGTGTTTATGGCTTTTATCATATTTCCGGCGTTGAGTTTTGAATTGAGTATCGCCTTGAGTCTCTGCATATATTCTTTCCTGATCGTGTCCTTCATCTCTTGGTGTTTTATATCCCCTCCTTCCATTATTCCCAGGTATTTGTATCCTGTCTCATCTATGTGTTTGATGTTGCTCCCATCTGGTAGCTTTATCCCTTCAGTTCTCGTTACTTTGCCTTTTGTATGTTGACTAAAGCGCATTTTTTCAATTCCAAACTCCATCCTGATGTCCCCAGATACAATCCTTACAGTCTGGATTAGGGTATCTATTTCCTTGATGCTCTTACCATACAGCTTGATGTCGTCCATGAACATCAGATGGTTGATTCTGTTGCCTCTTTTCTTGAGTTGGTACCCGGCATCCATCTTCTGTAGTTCTTTTGTCATGGGAATCATGGCTACTACGAAGAGTAGTGGGGACAGTGAGTCGCCCTGGAAGATCCCTCTCCTGATATTAACCTCTGCTAGTCTTATTCCAGAGCTTGTAAGTATTGTATTCCAGTTGCGCATTGTATTTTTGAGGAAGCTGATGGTGTTTTCCTCTGCTCCATATATTTTCAGGCATTCTATTAGCCATGTGTGTGGTATCATGTCGAAGGCTTTCTTATAGTCTATCCATGCCATGCTTAGGTTGGTTTTTTTCCTTCCCTCCTACTGTTCTTCATTACCATTTTGTCTATCAGGAGCTGGTCTTTTGTGCCCCTACACTTCCTTCTGCAGCCTTTCTGTTGGTGGGGGATGGTGTTTGTCTCCTCTAGGTAATTGTATAGCCTTTCACTGATGATACCTGTTAGTAACTTCCACATTATTGGTAGGCAGGTGATAGGCCTGTAGTTACTGGCTACATTTCCCTTACTCTTGTCTTTTTGTACTAAGGATGTTCTTCCTGTGGTCATCCATTTGGGTGCATGGTGATTTGAGATACAATGCTGGAGTTGTTCTGCTATTCGTGGGTGTAGGGCCTTGAGTTTTTGAGCCAGTATCCATGGACTTCATCGGGACCTGGGGCTTTCCAGTTTGGGCATTTTCTTAAGTTGGTGTCTGACTGTGTCTGTCGTGATCTCTGTGAATCTTTGTTTTATTCTCCCTGTTTCTTCTTCCTTGACTTCCTGGAGCCATGTTGCATGTTTGTTGTGTGATACCGGATTACTACATATGTTTTCCCAGAGTCTCTTACTTGGTTCGGCTTCAGGAATTTCTGGGTGGTTGTCTTCCCCTCTTAGTTGGCTGTATAGTCTTTTCTGGTTGGTTCCGAATAGTTTGTACTGTTGGTATCCCTTATTCCTGTTCATGTACCGTTGGATCTTATGTGCTTTGGCCTTAAGCCTCTGTTTTACATCTTCTATTGTGTTGTTTAGTCCCCTCTCTTGTACTTTGTATTTCTCGTTGAGTTCCTCCCTTGTTTTCTTGCTTCTTAGCCTTTTTTCCGCCATCTCTTTCAGTTTACTCAAGTCAGATCTCATCACCATGATTTGCTTTTCCAGGCGCCTTTTCCAAGGAGGTTGCTGTTTTGGTTTCTGTTGGGTTGGTTGTGCTGGTGGTGTTGGTGTTCGAATCCCCATCAGTTCTGCTACTAATCTTGCTCCTGCATATGCCAAGTTATTTGTTTCTGTGATACTGGTGGTGTGTATTGTGCCCATTATTTCATTGACCTCACTTGTTTTCTCCCTTAATTTCTTGGTGTTGTAGGCTTTATTATTATTATTATTATTATTATTATTATTATTATTATTATTATTATTATTATTATTATTATTTTATTAATATTAATTAAGTAGTAGTTAGTAGTAGTTTTGTAGTAGTCGTAGTAGTAGTAGTCAGTAGTAGAGTAGTAGCCAGTAGTAGTAGAGAGTAGTAGTAGTAGTAGTAGCAGCAGCAGCAGCAGCAGCAGCAGCAGCAGCACCAGCAGCTTAAGTACGAAGAAAGCTTATTGAAATGACAGCGAACGGTTAGCCTCATGGAGGAAAAGATAGTTTGGCAGAGAAGAAGTAGGAAAGAAATGCCAGAGTTGGTAGTTGGTGTAAAGAAACACTCAATGTGTGTATATATATATATATATATATATATATACACACACACACACACACACATAATCCTCCCAAAGCTTCACCAACAGTTTGACTGACGTTTCAACCGGGCTATTAGGGCGAACAACGGAGTATATATATCAAACATGCTGATTCCGATTAACATAGAGCCATAACGCTAATAGCCACTTCTGCTTTGGCAACAGCGAGATGGAATTACGTCGGTTTAATGAACGTAAACTCGGGGCTTCCGCCGTCTCAATAGAATGCAACCGGCAGGGCAGAGAGGAGACTAAGCTGCCGCACTTGCATGGCGATAAAGCAAATGACGAGGAAGAAGATTGGAAGAGGCGGAAGAGAACCAACAGAACGCTACCGACACGGTCTCTGTCTGAGCTTGTCACACTTGCATGAAGATATAAATTAAATAACCAGGAAGAAGTTAATTTCAAAGAAGTGAAATCGTAAATCTGGAAGCAACGTTTCAATTCCATCATGAAGGAATGAAGACCGAGATATATACATCTTTCATATTACGTAAATAATTCACGATGACAAAAGTGATTCAAATTAGAAAATAATGAAACGCATGAAAGGTAATGAAATGTGAAAGGTAAATGAATGTGAAATAAATTTTAATTCCAATTTCAAGGAATGCAGACCAAGATTAAAAAAAACTTCTGATGTGAAATAAATAATTCATGTCCAGGCAGCAGACCGTGATTAAAAACTATTCATGTGAAATAAATAATTCCCAAAAAAATGATTTCCAAGGAAATCATTCAAAGAATGAAAGGAAGTAAATCGATTGAAAACTCAGAAAATGACAAAAAATGACAAAAAAAGATAAGAATGTTTGATAAAAAGACAACAAAGAGATAACAAGCCAAACTGAAGACTATTAAAGGCAAGGAAATTGTCATGACTTGTCAAAGGATTGAATTAAAAAGAATAATCGGAAACTTAAAGCAAAAAAAGAAAAAAAAATACCACATTTCAAACGCTTTTAAATTATTGCGGTTAATCTCCCTCTTCCTCTCTCTCTCTCGTCTCTCTCTCTTATATATATTATATATATATATATATATATATATATTATATATATATTAGGTAACCAATAAAAAAAGGAATATAAAAATCCTAGAAGCCTTTACATGAAACCTGCCATTTTATCGCAAAAAACTTGACAACAATGATTTTAGGATGGGTACGTAATATAATATATATATATATATATAATATATATATATATATATATATATATATATATTGATATATAAAATATATATAATTATTATATATATATAAATGATATATATACATATATATAATATATATATATATATAAATATATATATATATATATCTATATACTATATATATATATTATTATTTTATATATATATAATATATTATTAACATATATTTAGTATAATATATTAGTAACCAACTGATGAAACATTATTTCTGAGATGAAAACTGAGATACCAAAATACTGAAGGCTAAAAACTGTTAAAGGTAATAAATATATCTAACATAACAAACACAGATAACGTATCCCAATGGTTTTAGGTACTAAGTGTTATTATTCTTGACTTTCTCTTTATATAAGACAATAATGAAAATAAAAAAATAAAGGAATTTAAAAATTCCCAGAAGCCTTCACATGAAACCTGTCATTTTAACGCATGAAACTTGACCGCAATGATTTCGGGGTAGGAACCACCCAATAAGATTGGGTTCGGCCGTCCGGGTTTAGTGCAAATGAACTCCGCTTTGTGAACTCCCGAGGAAATTGGATTAGGGACTCGCACAGTTACTTCGGGTCCTCTTTGGTCTCCCGTACAAAGGGCAACTCTATTTCCACATCATATTTTATGCCGACATTGAAAATGGGTGTTTTGATGAATTTGGAATATGGAGTCATCTACGCATAGCGTAATACGATTTTATGTGCAAGTGTTGCTATCGACTCTGATGTAGGATGAATGTAGTTTCGTTAAACTTTTGCAAATATAATTTTATGAAATCATTCATTACATAGAGAAAAATTAAAGATGGAAGGCTGCATATGATGCTGATAAATTTATGTAAGGAAAAATTGCATCTGTGGTCTGTTGCCTATAACGAAATAAAGGCTTGCAACAACTGTTATCCTCAAGCGTTAACTAACTCTGTAATAAAAATCTGGTATAAAAATCTGGTGAGATTAATGTATGATAAAAGTCATGTCTCAAGATTTCTGTTACGTGACAGAAACGATACGATGAAAATTAAGAGCTTCTTGTTGTTTAATAAAGATTTCGACGAGTGAAGAATATTTCTAAATCTCATTTCACTTATTTTATTCTACCCTGTTGGAAAAAAAAAATAACGCGTGATAGGACCTCCAGCTTACTTGGGGAGCATGCCAAATTCTACGGCCAAATTGAGCGTTGTTTCTCCAACGAAAATTAAAATAAATACGCTGTAATTTATCAAAAATAATTCATCTGTACTGTTTAAACACGCACATAATTTATTTTTTACATTTACATTGTAATCAATCAATAATAAATATCCTATCCTAAATTTCAGATCTTTTTAGGCTTTACTAACCGCAACCGCCCCGCCCCCGCCTCGCCCCCCCCCCCAACAACTAAATAGTTTGTATGCTTACTCCCCGAGTCCGCGAAAATACAAATATTTGATTAAATCAAACTGAAAGATCTACACCAATTCTAGAGAGAGAGAGAGAGAGAGAGAGAGAGAGAGAGAGAGAGAGAGAGAGAGAGAGAGAGAGGAGAAGGAAGAAGGAGAAAAAGAACAAAATATTTAATTAATTGAAACTGAACGACCTACACCAATTCTAGAGAGAGATAGAGAGAGAAGAAGAAGAAAAAGAGAAAAAGAAGAAGAGTAAGACGAAGAAGAACAAGACCAAGAACAACAACATCATCTCCAGTCTCTCCCGACGACGCCGCTCCAAGAGGAGCAGCAGCAGCAGCAGTGGAATTCAGTCCACCAAAATTCTCCGAAGAATGGAAAATGGCAAAACCGTTTCGGACTTGGATTTCGCGCGTCCCAACTGATGCTGTGGGATTACGGACCAGCAATTCAGTCTGCTGATCCGGACGGAGAGGGAGAATCACCCGTAAAACGAGATGCAGTTGATGGAGAAGACGCGAAAAACCGGTGATTGGCCTGACGCTGCAAAGGGAATGGATTCGAGTCGATATATCTGGGATAGGGGGCGCCTTGCAGCGTCCGCCAAAAATTGCGCCGAGTAATCCGGAATGAGGGTATGGCCATAAGTTGCGCTGCAAAAAGAGCAATAGTTATGTACTCATGCTTCTGCTGCTATAATAATAATAATAATAATAATAATAATAATAATAATAATAATAATAAAATAATAATAATAATAATAATAGCAGCCTCTGTCATAACTTTTGCCCTTATTGCAGCACAAGTATTGACTCAGCTTGAAGTTAAAAATGGAACCAAGTACTGACTCAGCTAGAAGTTAAAATGGAACCAAGTACTGACTCAGCTAGAAGTTAAAAATGGAACCAAGTATTGACTCAGCTAGAAGTTAAAAATGGAACCAAGTATTGACTCAGCTAGAAGTTAAAAAGGGAACCAAGTACTGACTCAGAACTATTAGTTCACATTATTTTTTATTAGTCTCAATCATGGAATTAACGTTATATTGTTCAGGGCTTAACATTACATGGACGAGCATTAGAGAAAAACTGAGTAAAACGAAGTTGTAGGGACTCACACTTTCCATCCGACTATATACTGAATCATTGCTACATAAAAAAAATAATCTAATTAACGCAAATCGAGTTTTTATTTAATTCTCAATTACTTAAGCGCCCTGATTAATACATGAAAGGCAAAGAAAGGCTTTAAATTAAATTCGTTTCATGAATGAATTGCATACGCTGAAAGCATCGCAGTTATTTAATTTAAGAATTCCGATTCTCTTATATCAATAATCTTTTATTCTTTTTAATATTGCCATAATTTTCATTTAAGATTTATGAATTTTATATCATCCATCTTAGATTTGTTTTGGTTTTACATTTCCACAATTTTCATAGTCGAGACATCGTGGCGGTGGAAACACTAGTTATCAAGATGACATAAAATCCCCAATGTCCATTTACAGAGTATATATAAATTTCCCAAGAAAACCTAATCATTTAATTATACTTTAAATCTCTTTTCAATGATGACTTACTTCAAATATACTCAGAATTTCATGAATGTCGTTCATCGGGAGCTATTAATTAGCGCCTCGTATAATTCCATGAAGTGAAACTTGCATTATGCTAATGATGATATGTTAAGATGTCGACGAATGATTTGCAACGCAATTACATTTGGCTTGGAGCTCCGTTCCACATCTCATGTCAACCATACAGACAAAGGCGAGGAAAATCTAACTAAGATGTTAGGTTATTTCTCCAAGCGAAAACTTTGCATAAAACTCTAAAGTCTACGTATAGTATTCATTTACGTGAAGAAATCTAAGAGAACATGAGTGTAATATCATTACAGGTTCCATGACATTCTAACGATATATTATCTATGCAGTGTTAATATTGACAGGCAAGGAGAGTTTGCCAGCTTACGAAGTATAATGTGCTAATTGGAATTATCATAAATGGAATGGGATGTGCAGATTCTAAAAATATCACTAAAACTAAAAGATTAGATGTGCTTATTGGAATTATCATATGTGAAATGGGATGAGCAGATTTTTTAAGGACCACTAAAACTAAAAGATTAGATGTACTAATTGGAATTATTATAAATGAAACAGGATACGCAGATTTTTGAAGGACTGCTATTACTAAAAGATTAGATGAACTTATTGGAACTTATTGGAATTATAAAATGAAACGGGATAAGCAGATTTTTGAAGAACCACTAAAACTAAAAGATTAGATGAACTTATTTGAACTATCATAAAATGAAACGGGATGAACATATCTTTAAAGGACCACTAAAACTAAAAGATTAGATGTACTTATTGGAATTATCATATGCGAAATGGGATCATCAGAATTTTGAAGGACCACTAAAACTAACAGATTAATGTATCTGGCTTTACAAACCTTATATCTGACCATCTATCTATCTATACATTTCTCTATCTGTCTACAGGCCTAAACTCAGCTAGCGTCTTCGGATGGCAAGATAGCAGATATATTATAATTACCTTTTCTATGTCTCTTAAATGAGTTTAGTTTTCCCGTCATTAGCTCATATCAAAGATACTGACTCCAAGTCATAAATGGCCTATTATTCATATTTTAATCAAATCCTCTCTCTCTCTCTCTCTCTCTCTCTCTCTCTCTCTCTCTCTCTCTCTCTCTCTCTCTCTCGCCAAATTTCTGCATCACGCAGGACACCCTACATGGGTCTCTTCCCCCTCTCTCACGTACAAATTAAAATGTCTATCACTCATTCACCTTCCTTTCTTCCATGTCAACATTTTTGTATCTCTCTCTCTCTCTCTCTCTCTCTCTCTCTCTCTCTCTCTCTCTCTCTCTCTATATATATATATATATATATATATATATATATATATATATATATATATATATATAGTATGATATGTATGTATGTATGTATGTGTTATAAACACTCCTTCGAAGATATTATACAACAGGTATGAAAATTTCGCCTTCCCATTTTCTGGCCTGTTTAAAATTTGGATTTGTATGGTTTTTACAAGATATGTCTAATTATCTAATTATCATAACACATTTCAACAAGTTTCATCACTTCCACAACAATGATTGCATTCTCAGTCAGTAAAAGAAATTTCTTCGGAGCAGATTTTATTTATTTGGGGTGGGGGGGTGGGGGGGTGGGGGGTGGGGGGGAGGCGTGAGTTTTGAGATGTATTGAAAAAAATAAATTAAACGTGCTAAAATCTAAGGACAAACAGAGCCTGGCTTCACCAACGAAAATTAAAATCAATACGCTATATATTATCAAAAACAATTCTTATATGCAGTTTAACATGCACATTATTATTTTTTTACATTTTTATTTCAATAAATAAATCCTAAATATCTTATCCTAAAATTCCTGTATCTTTAACTCAACGCAAAACCCCCTCTTCAGACCTTTTTAGACTCTTCCATAGACCTTTCTTACAACTCCCCCACAAAAAACAACAACAACAATGAAAAGAACAAAGGAGTTTGTAGGCTTACTCCCCGAGTAAGTGAAAATATAGTTTTCGCATTCATTGAACTTTGAACTTTTGGGGCATATTAAATACCCAACGCGATCGGTAATTGTGCACACATGAAATTACTCCCACACAAAATCGCCAAGAATCCATTTACCCCCGAGAATGTTTTCCTAATCCCTTTATATCATGTCATCATCAACAAAATTTCTTTAAATTATTAACTTGTTATCACTTAGGCAGCTGACATTTAGTCCTTTTTATCTGACACGTCCCTGACCTTTTAAAACAAATACATTTAATTTTTGCTTTCGGGTGAAAAGATCAGTGTTGGCGAGCACTTGTTATTCACCGTATGCCCAGCAAAATACCATTTCGACGCCAAGAGTTTAATGGGATAAATAAAGATAAGGGTATTTCATGTGAGCATTTAACATCCTCAAGCGACTTTTACACGTAACAACTGCTATAGTAGATTCACATCAACCGTGCATTTGATGTCTAGGCCAGTCCCTTACGACGCTTCTGATTGGCTGTTGATAAGTCAATCGCAGGGCTGGAAACTCTTAAGTGTCTCTCGAGAGTTCACATGGGTAGGATCTATGTTCCATCTCTCCTGAGGGATACGTCTTTCAAAAGTATCCCTCAGTAGAGGTGGAACATAGATCCTACCCATGTGATCTCTCTAGAGAGACTAAGAGTTTCCAGCCGTGTGATCGGCTTATCAACAGCCCATCAAGAGCGTCGTAAGGGACTGGCCTATGCATCAAATGCACGGTTGATGTGGTGAATCTATTATAGTGTACGCGGTAAAGCGTTTACCATGTACACAATTAAACACTTTCATTGTCAGCCTTGTAGACCCGGTTGCATAACCATAATATCATGTATATGAAAATTGATTCATAATTGTCAGCGGCCAAGGTAACTAATTAGAAACGCAAAAATTTATGAATAAAAAAAAATAAAGAATCTGGTTTTTGAAAAGGAATATGTGATTACAAATAGTCTAAACAGATATATAAAACGTCTGATAACAAATGAAGCGTCGGCAACATACAATAAATCGAGTTTCAACTTACAGGTAGATAATCAAGTCTCCCAAGTGCAAAATCAAAGAGGAATTTGTCGAAATCGCTACGGAAAATCAATGTTAAAGGGGAAAACACTGATAAATAGTTACAGTAAGTATAGTCTGAAACCCCAGTTTACAGATATTACAACTCAGATAAAGGCTACGAGAAGTACAATAAAATCATAATCTACGAAAACATTATTTACAATGAAAGAGACAATGAAATTATGATCCAGGGGAAAATTAATTGAAATTCGCTTCCAACAAGTATTCGTGTCTCGCATTTATTCAACTATTTTTTTGTGAAGAGAAACATGATGGATTTAGTGTGTACAACAACAACAACAACAACAACAATAATAATAATAATAATAATAATAATAATAATAATAATAATAATAATAATAATAATAATAATCGCAACATAGACCAGAAAACTAGGAAACACATGACAATACACAAAGCACTACACCCAAGAGCAAATACGGACAGACTGTACATAACACGAAAGGAAGGAGGGAGAGGACTGCTAAGCATAGAGGACTGCGTCAACACCGAGAACATCTGAAAACCAGTGAAGACGAGTGGCTCAAGAGTGCATGGGAAGAAGGACTGATAAAAGTAGACGAAGACCCAGAAATATACAGAGACAGGAGAATGACCAACAGAACAGAGGAATGGCTCAGCAAACCATTGCACGCACAATACATGAGACAGACTAAATAACTGGCCAGCGAGGACACATGGCAATGGTTACAGAGCGGAGAGCTCAAGAAGTAAACTGAAGGAATGATAACAGCGGCACAAGATCAGGCCCTAAGAACCTGATATGTTCAAAGAACGATAGATGGAAATAACATCTCTCTCATATGTAGGAAGTGCAATACGAAAAATGAAACCATAAACCACATAGCAAGCATATGCCCGGCACTTGCACAGAACCAGTACAAAAAGAAGCATGATTCAGTAGCAAAGCCCTCCACTGGAGCCTGTGCAAGAAACACCAGCTACCTTGCAGTAATAAGTGTACGAGCACCAACCGGAAGGAATGACAGAAAACGATCAGGCAAAGATCCTCTGGGACTATGGTATCAAAACAGATAGGGTGATACGCACAAATAGACCAGACGTGAAGTTGATTGACAAAATCAAGAAGAAAGTATCACTCATTGACGTCGCAATACCATGGGACACCAGAGTTGAAGAGAAAGAAAGGGAAAGAAAAGAGAAAAAAGGGAAGGAATGGATAGGTATCAAGATCTGAAAATAGAAATAAGGAAGGATATGGGATATGCCAGTTGGAAATTGTACCTATAATCATAGGAAGACCAGGCACGATCTCAAGATCCCTGAAAAGGTATCTGGAAAAACTAGGGCTGAAGTATCTCCGGGACTCATGCAAAAGAGTATGATCCTAGAAACGGCGCACATGTGAGAAGACTGATGGACCTCCTAAGGAGACTGGTGATAACCAAAAAAAAAAAATATTTTAATTCATAATAACAAAATAATAATAATTTTCATCACATATACCTAAACTTACATAATCGATGAAGTTGAAAAAAAAAATAATACAAAAATCGGCCGATAGTATACCTCTATTAAATCATCACCATATATACCAAATTTATCAGCTTTTAATTTAAACAATAACTTGGATTTCATGGAGGTTAAAACTCTCTCTTCACTTTTCTCCCAAGAATCGCTGGCTATTAGAACTCAGCACTACAAAGCATTCCCTGTCCTGTTCCGACTACATCCCCCGAGGGAAATGTCGAGTACTGTGGACATGGCACTTGGAAACATCTTGTTAATTTGATACCCAGCTAACCTTGCGCAACTGAACGAGGAGATCGGTTATGTAAACTCCGAGTGACACAGGAGACAGACCTAGCACGATGTATATGTGACCAACTGAATATGAAAAGACCGTGAATAAATCATACATCTGCTTCTAGCATCAGGAGCATGGGCAGTCTTCTCTCTTGGTTATGAAGATGAGTTTTCTTGGGTATAATATAACGCATGTTCCTTATTTCATGGAACTGGTAGCAAAACTACTGGAAATTACTGATGTCAGCAAACTCCAACGTAGGAATATGAATATAATAACTGGAAACCGGATATTCGGTTAAAATTACTCGATAAAACCAAGAAAAAGAAACACAATCAAGAGACAGAAAAGATGTGTGTGCTGTTTCTCAATATTTACAAAATTTACTCATACTATATTCATAAATGAGTGTAAAAACAAAGTCTATTTATGTGACAGGCAGTACTTTGTATTTTGAGACTATGTTTTGTGTTGACATTTGCTGTACGACTAAGTCGAGAAACACATATTTGGTAGTTACTCAGCTATGGTAGGTTGCAGCCATAGTGGAGAGAGTTATATGAATAAAAGAATAATAACTGAATACCAAAACAGTTTTAAGAACCAAAGATTGCCACATTCTGGAGCCATATGAACATATATATGAATACACACTAACTATATATATATATATATATATATATATATATATATATATATATATATGTTATTATATATTTAATTACATAAATATCTATATATATACTATATAATAATGTATTATAACTATATAATATATATATATAGATATATATATATAATTTAATATATGATAAAAGATAATAAGATATATCTAGTATATAAATATAAGCATATGTGACTACAGTGGAAATGCAAACATACTGGAGTACAAATGCGTATGGAAGACACTGGAACAGAACAGCAAGATAAATGCGCTTTGAAAAACAGCTTAGACGGCGTGTAATCTCCGAAATTCTCCCTCGGGAGTATGGGGATTAACCTTTCATGCTTAATCCCTCGAATCCCTCTTAAACATAGAGTAAATGGCAAGGTCGAAAGAAAACTGACAGGGGATAAAGAGGAGATTATTTCCACGCGGTACTTTAATTAAGAAAGACTTAAAAGGTTTCACTACAAAGGATTACCGCGTCGTTGTACAGTGGCACTTGAAAGCCGGTTATTTTTACACAACCTGTACTCAGATGAACGAACAAAGTGACAACAGTCTCATACATTATGAATAAACGAGTTTGTTGGGTCGTGCTACGCGCGTTGGAACCCGGAGCTGCTGTATCCCCTACCCTCCCGTTCCCCTACCTACCCCTCACCCACTCGGGGCGGACAAGCAGGTTTGCAGGAGGAGGGTGGATTTCTTCCCTACCATCCCGTTCCCCTACCGACCCCACACCCACTTGGGGCGGACAAGCAGGTTTGCAGGAGGAGGGTGGGTGTCTTACCTACCATCCTGTTCAGCTACCTACCCCAGTTTCACCTAGGGTGGACAAACCAGTTTCCAGGGGGTGGGTGGCTGCGTCATGTCTCCCCTACTGTTACCCAAGGGAGTACAAAAATAATCCAATCGGATTTTATTATTATACATTACTACGTGCATTGGGTAAAATGGATAACCAATGGCTAATCTGCCGTATACATGGAGGGCCAGTAGACCACGCATGATGGATTGATTAAATATTTCAAATGAGTGATTTTTCCACAGCCATCCGTAAATCCACCAAAACGTAATGATGGTGTCTGAACAGTGGAATGAGTTAGCAATAACATTTTATGATTTTTTTTTTTTTACCTACCATTATCAAGATTAATTTCCTGCATGGAATTCTAAAGTTTTATAGTGCATTAAATGAATCCCTACTCAGTTCAATCAATGAATTTAAGTAGTAAAACCACAATGAATATTAAACAAGTTCTAACAATATTACTGATTTCCTTAAAGTGAAAATATTTTAAGTTACGGTTCAAATCAAGACATAACGTCCATTTTTATTTCGTGTGTGAGTGTGTAAACACCAATCAGGTTGCGAATAACAAGTTAAAATACCACTAAATTAATGTCTGGTGATTTATAAATAATACTTGAATAAAAGGGACAGTCACCACAGTAATTTCTGGATAAAATAGACAGTCACCACTGTAATAACTGGATAAAAGGGAAAGACCAGACAGTAATACCTGCATAAAAGGGACAGTCACCACAGTAATACCTGTCAGTTTACCCTTGACTGAGATGAATAGTGACTCCTGATGCCCTTTAGGTCCAAGTTCAGCCCCAATAGGAAGAGGGGTGAGAAGGGGTGAAATGTCAAAAATGCTGCGCAATGTAACTGAAGCAACTATCTTAACAGGGGAGAGAGACAGTTAATTAGTTGTCATGCAGTGTTTCCCCGGCAGCGCCGGTTGGTCTGGTCACCTAGTATGTATATATATACATATATATATATATATATATATATATATATATATATATATATATATATATATATATATATATATATATAATTATAAATTTATTTGTGAAATGTGCTTTGTACCTACCGTGTACGTACAATTTTCTTCCCACTCAAGTATAAGCTTACCTAAACACTTAAAAAATTATTTTCATATCTATTTTAACATTAATGGAATCGTGCTCATCAACTATAAATCTCTTGTTTATAGAGTTGAAAGGCTAAAAAACTAAATATCATACATTTTATCATTAGGGCATTCAGATAATTCCAGAAATTGTCTAGGCATTGCAAATTAAGAGCCTAATTTTAATTGCGAATCAACAGGTTTCTTGATCAACAATGAGAAAACATTGATTCCCTTACAATATCAATTATGACTACTCACCACCTTATCTACTTTTCCCTTACTCGGGGAGTAAGCCTAAAAATTACTTTGTTGTTGTTGTTGTTGTTGTTGTTGTTGTTCTTGTTGAGGGGGTAGAAAAGGTCTATGGAAGAGCCTTAAAAAGGTCAGAAAAATGTGTTTTGCGTCGAGTTGAAGATACAGGAATTTTAGGATAGGATACTTATTATTTATTTATTAGAACAAAAATGTAAAATATAAATAATGTACATGTTAAACACAAAAATTATTTTTAATAAAATATAGCGTATTTATTTTAATTTTCGTTGGTGAAACAAGGCTCTATTTTACTGTAGATTTTAGCACGTTTTAATTTACTTGGTGTACTAAATTTAGGCTATGTTTCTGTTCGATTATTTTGTGTTTCAATTTATAACTGAGAGTATATGAACGTGTTTAATGTGTGTCGTTTTTATTTGATCTTTATTGTTAGTACGAGTAGTACTCAGTATGAGTATTAATTACGAAGACCACTTCACGTTATGTTAGGAATATAATGTTTACAACTTACTTGTGACAGGAAAATCTTGCACGCGTCTCGAGTAAGCTGGAGGTCGGCTCACGCTTTGTCTCCGCGGCCACCCCCCCCCAACAATCATCTCAATTTCCTTGTAAGCCTCGTGAGGATACAATTTTAAGTGAAAAATATTTACTCCGCAAAGCTTTTTATTAACAATTGATTAAAACAGGACTAAAATTATTAACATAACCCTTGGTTACTTAACGGCATCAGAGATAACCTATTATAATATTTCTCAGTATAAAACTGCAAAAATAACTGAAGTGCACAATGGTGTCCATGGTAAAAAAAAAAAATAGTACTACTCATAGTGGAGAATAAAAGACTCTGATGTTATTAATTCTTCTATGAATTTTGAGAGCCATGCAAGAGTCAATTTCTGTCTGAATTTCCCCTCACTTCAGGGCTGCTCAGATGACTGTGATAAGGATGTGCTATTTACATGGGAGATGGCAGGTTCCCCTCAGTGGTTGTAATAGCCCTGCTTAGCTTAATACTGCCGCAAGTGAGTAATCTCCGTTTTCAATCCACCAGAGATGAATATTTGGAAGCCACTCGGAAAGAGTGATGAAAAACGCGTAAATGAAAATTACCCAAAACATTGGGAGAAAATGACCCAATAATGTTAATGTCTTACATATTTCCGTAAATTCTCGTAAAGTTATCCGGATATTCATAATTTCTACCATCTCTACTCTGTCTGTCTGCCTGTCTCTCCTACTGTCACACTTTATCTCTCATGTTATTCATCGAATCTACTTTCTCTCTCTCTCTCTCTCTCTCTCTCTCTCTCATGATGTACATCAAACGTACTTCCTTATCCATCTTTCATGCCATTCAATAAATCTACTTTCTCCATGCCTGTCTCAATCTCTACTTCTCATAGTCCAAAGGAAAAATGAAAACAACTCTTGATACAAATAAGCTTGATACAAATAAGGCAAACATAATCTCCGAAAAGACACCTCAGAAGGTACAAGAATGTTCTCAAACGGAGAAAAGGTTAAGTATATCTTAGTTTTACCAGACCACTGAGCTGATTAACAGCTCTCCTAGGGCTGGCCCGAAGGATTAGATATTATTACGTGGCTAGGAACCAATTGGTCACCTAGCAACGGGACCTACAGCTTATTGTGGGATCCGAGCCACACTATATCGAGAAATGAACTTCTATCACCAGAAATAAATTTCTCTGATTCAGCGTTGGCCGAGCCGGGAATCGAACCTTGGACTACCGGATTGGCAGCCCAGCTCGAAAACCACTCGGCCAGCGAGGAACGGAGAGAAACAGACACACCGTTGAGTAATGACTTCATAATGGAGGGTAGGACGCCATTCTAATGAGCTCTTCGTTCTACAAGCAACCGAGTAACGCCTCAGTGGCGTGGTCGGTATGGTGTTGGCGTTCAATTCTCGGCATTCCACTGTTGAATTGTTGAATAAAAGAATCAACAATTGAGTTTTGCATTGAAAACTATGAAACGAATGTTTATCACCAAGAGAAAACGATGGAAAACACAATATCCGTAAAATTAGGTTGAACTGATCGATAATAATTGCCAAATATTTCACCTCTGTGAGAGATGTGTAGTTCTGGTGATAGAAGTTCATCCTCGACGTGGTTCGGAAGCCACGTAAAGCCGTTGGTCCCGTTGCTGAAAAACCACTGGTTCCATGCAACGCAAAAACACCATATAAACAAACAAGCAACCGTAAACTCTAGGCATGTCTTGCGTACGAGATAAAGAAAGGAAAAGGGCCAAATATGTACTATTTTCAAAAGGGGAGATGAGAGAAACTTGCAATTTTCTGGACTTCCTACAATTTCCTGATTCCTCTTGTATTCTACAAAGAGGAACATTGCTGACAAAGCGAGATTCTTTGTAATAAACTACAAAAATACAGTTTTCCTTTCCCGCTTTTTTCAATATTCTTTTAAACGAAAGAACGTTTAAGAAACGTTGGCCTGCTATCCACCATCTGTCTAAGGACACAGATGTGAATTATTTGGCAATTATTATCGATCAGTTCCCCTAATTTTAAGGGTATCGTGTTTTTCCATCGTTTTACCTTGGTGGTAAACATTCGTTTCACATTTTTCAATGTAAAACTTACTTGTTTATTCTTTTATTCTCATGCTAAATCTGTAAATGAGCAACAGGGTCTGGCTGAGAATATAGATAACCTCCTGAGCTTTGTCACTTGCCTAAAAAAATTCTTTCAGTAACTTATCACGATACAGATCTTGCGTAGATTTATAAAGTAACCGAGAAAAAAGAAAATGGCTTTAAATAATCATGGGGAATATTCACGAGAGCATAATAACAGAGAACATAATAAAACGCTGAATGCAAATTAAATTGAAAGAAAATGTCCCTTTGGTCATAAGGTGCAGATACTTCTAACATGGAAGCCTAAAGGAGCCTGATGATGTAAATAACCTTTCAAAAGTCATCTTCAATCTAATACAAGGTGTGATCCGACCTCCAGCTTACTCTGTCCGCGTGCTGAAATCTACGGTGAAATAGAGCCTTGTTTCACCAACGGAAATTAAAATAAATACGCTATTTTCTATGAAAAATAATTGTTCTGTATTTTTTACATACGCATTCTAGTAAATAGATCACAAATATTCTATTCTAAAATTCCTGTATCTTTAACTCAACACTAAACACCTTTTTCAGACCTTTTTAAGCTTTTCCACAGACCTTTCCTACTCCTCAACAAGAACAACAACAGTAACAACAACAAAGTAGTTTGGAGGCTTACTCACTGAGTAAGCGATAAATTCATAGGAAGTTAAACAACTTTATGCTAACAGTACAAGAAGACCAACAGAATTTAGAAAATTTTATAGCTTTGTTAGGAATAAAAAATTTTAACAATCTAAAAAAAAAAAAAAAAAAAAAATGGGGAAGGGTTGAAAAACTAAAACCCAATCGAATGACTAAAGAAAGTAGAAATCGAAAGAGAAAGACTCAGAAAAAAAGGAAAATTAAATCAAAGTAATTTACTCATGATACTGCGTATTCTACACTGACCATTTCTTGTCAAACCATTGCCATAATCATAATCTTGTAGCATTTAAATAAACCATGAATATCTAAAACTACGGGCATCCGAAAAATAGTTGTTTTCTTTTTCACTTCGAAGAATAACCATAGAAGATTTATAATTTTTCTAACGAAACGAAAATGATTGTGATGGCTTTGTCTGTCCGTCCGCACTTTTTCTATCCGCTCTCAGATCTTAAAAACTTCAGAGTCTAGAAGGCTGCAAATGGTTATATTGATCATTCACCATCCAATCATCAAACATGCCAAATTGCCTCCCTCTAGCCTCAACTGTTTTTATTTTATTTAAGATCATTATCATCATATCTTATGGCACCATTGTTCTACCCATTGGAGTACTGTGTCGTCTGCTGTTAGATCCATGTTCGAACAAGTGGGCCCTAGTGGGCAGCTACACAAGATGTGAGTCATATTTTTGGATTGGTTGCCCGCATAGGCATTCAGCACCGTTTGTGTAACCCCATGATCTTGCTTCTGGCACCACAACACAGGCCCCCACGGAAGGCTGAGAGTTTCATACGGCATATTTTTTTATTTGTTTTAAAATTAAAAACGACTGCTTTTCCAAAGACTGTGGCCTCGGAATGGGTATAAATCAACTGGCGGAATTTCTTAAGCAATGCCCCCAGTAACGTTGAAGCTTTCTTCCACAGTAATGAGGTTCCGAACCCTACAAACAACAGAAGCACAACAGACTCACGGGGTCCCTCACGCACATCATAACGGGAAAAGAAAAACAGAAAGTAAGTTGAATTTCGAATTTTGTGAAGTAAAAACGCCGGGGCGTGTTCACCTGGCTTCCTCGCAGAGCAACGCATCCGTGAGAAAGGTACATACACACACTCGACCCTCCTTCAAAGGTTGGCTTTGTCTTTTCTTTCATAATCTTTTCTTTGTAACTTTTTTTTTTTCAAGCAGCTTATTCGTACCCTTGTCAAGTTGAAAAGAAAGCAAATTTTTTTTTGGATGGGGGGGGGGGAGCGGAGGGGCTTGGGTATTTGTATATCCCAAACAACTTTGGCTTACAAAATCTTTCAGGCACACAAGCACATAATTTCAACTCGGGTAATTCATTTTTGTCTTGCAAATCTCTCAGGAAAAGCAACATAATCAGAATTAGCTCCAAAAATTATTGGATATATGACTTTGTTGAGAAATCTTTTGTATTCTTTTCATTTTCCCAAGGAAATTTCGGAACATTATCTTTAACTAAGTTTATATGATAGCACGGATTTCCAAGTTTTTTTTTCTTTTTCATTTTATTTTATTTTTTATCTTTTGAGCGTTAATACAGGACCTTCCTTGCGGTTAATGAGTTTTTTGGCGGACATATATTCAAAATACAAGCAACTCACCCCACATCCGCAGGAAAAAATATATAGAATACATCAAAAAACTATTCTTTGTTGGAGAATAAAATCAAGCAACCTACTGCAGATTGTCAATTCACCCTTTTTATACAGACTGGCAATTTAATATCCCGAACCACGAACACATGGCAAGTCCATGTTAACGGTATTCCTTCTAATATACCACATTTTTCTAAAATGAACATTCCGTAATATTTCCCATGCCTATATATATATATATATATATATATATATATATATATATATATATATATATATATATATATATATATACATATATATATATATATCTTAACACCCCTCCCCCATTAAACTGCTTGCGTATTCAAATTCCTTCGTTCAAGTAAGCTGCCTCTACAGCTCCGCTTGTCTCAAGCAAGGCATATGTGATTTCACTTAACATTACACACTTGTAAGATTATATATATATATATATATATATATATATATATATATATATGTAAGTGTTTACATAATAAAAATAGGAAATGGTTAAGTGATTAGTCCATATATATAAAAGATTGCTTGCAGGAATGTGATCAGACTAGAGACGCTAAAGATGACGTATACAATAAGTATGTAGGCTAAGATAACATGCCGTCACCTGTAGTCATTCAATTGTTTATAACATTAGTCCAAGCTCCCTGCTTGAGACAACTACCGCCTACGTGATCTGTAGCGTGTCTCATTTTGATTGTGTGTTCGTATGAAACTATGTCATTTGTATGTATGTTCATATGTTCGAACTACTGTCTGTTCCATCATAACTTGTAACAGAGATGGTAGACAGGCAGAACAGAGTTAGCTATCGTCATTAGAAGACCTGTACCTCTTTACCTAAGCTTTATCATGTAGAGGAATAGGATTAGCCATCATCATTGGCAGAAGCGATCAAGCTATCTGTTATTAGAAGACTTGTACAATCATACCTGATCTTCACCATGTAAAACTTCAGAAGAATATATATCTATTTTTATACTTCGTGTTTTTCTACAAGAACCTCCTCACCGAACCATGAGTTTAACACATCGTCGTATAACCAACAAGATAGTACCGACTTCGTAAATGATCTACAAACCCCCAGACACTCCATTGAAGATGGAAGTGCAATACCAACCGACTTAGCGTAAGATTATCGCTAGTCTAACATTACCTCATAGGGCGCCTTATCATACAAGGCACAAGCCCTAATATTGGTGGCCAGCGTACCAGACGAACTCTACAAACGTCCTACTAAGAAAAAACCAGAATAATAAATCATGTATCATAAGAAGTCAACGACGACGGAAGCAGTAGATTCTTCAAGCAACTAGTATCATTGTTAGTGAGCGACTTCAGAAAACAATAAGAACTCTTCAACGACGACGAAAGCAACAGATTCTTCAACCAACTTACTATCATCGTTAGTGAATAACTTCAAGAAACAAAACCGACGTGTCCTTTTTCCTACGACAACGCAAGCTTCGTCTCTCATTAGAATCATTCAAGAAAACATCGTTAGTGAGCGTTTCCGGCACTCCAAGAAAACAAACCGAACGCGTCTGCAGCATCGGATCTTTCAAGGGCTCGAATCATCGAAACAACGCGCACGGGGGAAACTGAAGCCAAACCAGGTCATCCGCTAAATAGAGAAGGAGGACCAAGCCGTGTGTCGTTATCGGAAACACCGTGACTTCCCACAAAAGCAAGCTAAGTACAATTTTTTATTCATTTGGAGTAACTTGAGTGTTTCCTTTGCAGGTCGAATTTCGTTATTCCTGTGGCTGAAGTTACGAGACATTCTTAATCTTACTTTTTTACAGAAATTATCAACATCATTGAGATTTCGCTACTGCGAGTTTTTATCTTTGAGTGTCTGTTTCCAGAAGTTCTACTGAAATATCATAATCATATACTATGTTAATTTTATCATTTTGGGGGGGTGTATTATTAATCCCTTACGTAACAAATCATATTAAACAGTGAATATGCGTTTACGCAGTTGACGTCTGTATTTATACAGATGCATGGATAGGGTCGTTAAGCACCGTAGTGATAGAAAACACACAAAAAAACAAGTGGAACACCCGTACAGATCTATATAAATTAGAGGTAACACTATTTCGGGTCATGACAATAAATGCTCCTTTGCAAGTCCCGATCGCAGTTTTAGCCTTGAGTTTTTTGAGTTATATAAAATATCGAACCTCAATGACTCAACTCAACTTTAAAAATATGGCTGGATTGCAAGGAATAACATGTCTGTAAAAAACTTTCATCAGGCTAAATGCGCTGACCAGGATCCCTCACTATTTCAAATTTTAGCAAAGAATGAAGTACAAACAGTTAATATTGAATGCAGTAGTGATAACTTGTCTTATTAGTAATCGCTCAGTTCCTAATAGTTCGTCATTCATTGCTTTATACGTAACCAGCAACATAATGCTAAAAACACACAATACGTTGCCGATGGTAATAAAGAGAAGGATCTTAATTATTACAAAAAAAAAAAAAAAAAGAAACAGTAGCCCGTTCAGAAACAAAAAAACAAAGCAAACTCGGTGACTGTGTCACCTAGTCAAGCGGTCAAGGTCAGTTAAAAACTGCCGAAGTGTTCAAAGCATAGCAAATTCCATACAATAAGCGACTCTAGCAGAGTGGGGAAAAAGCGATGTTGGTTCATACATACCGATATCTTTTTGAATTAAAAAGGATTTTTCCTATGAAACACACGACCGTATAAAGTAATCAGAGCAGGTTTTCGTTTTTTTTTTAATACGTAAGTTGTTATAAGTAGTGGTGGATAAAGCCCGACTGTACGCGCCGTAAAAATTAGAATATCTTGTTTATTCCTTTAGTACACGTAATATCCTGTATTTACGGACTCACCGTCTGTTGTTCGAACTTCCCTAATGAGAAGTCCGGATAAGCGAGCGTTTACAGATACCTCTATAGTTATAAAAAAACATTGATCTGTATCTAGTGTAATTGTAAGATTCATCTAGGGGTATACAAAATATTATCTTACATCCTGCAAAATAAGGCGTGTTTATCAAATGAAAATCCTATAAACCTTCAAACATATTGAAATCCGTTTGAACAAAAAGAGACAGTTAATCAAATAATAACTTATATAGAGGAACTATACATTTGTCTCATAAATCGTAACATTGTTCAAATGACCCAACAGAATTCTCCCACAACCGCAGTCGCACTTTGCACGCAAAATCTCGATAAGCATGCACCCTCGAATGTCTTAGTGCGTGTAAAAGACTTTGCTGGGAAATGAAATTTTAATCCTTCCCGACACTCTGAAATATAACGATTTCCTTCCGCGAACAAAGCCCTAAAAGTATACATATCGTGGATACGGAAGTTATAAATATCGCATTTTTTATTGTTGCTAATTTTTAATCACGCCCAACCAGTCGTGGATGAATCTCTCTGATAATCTATCTAAAGTAATATCCGTAAAGTCATTCAAGCAGAGGTGATTCAGCAGAAATTTTTTTTTATCTTTTACCTGAATACCAGGAAGTTTCTCCACTAGCGAGTGATCTCTGGGAAAAACGGATGTAATTTAACACAAAATACGGTCTAAGGACAAACATAAAGCTATATACGTACCCTTCGTAATAGACTCTCACTGCAATTTCAAAATAGAGATAAATGACGAAGTTGAAATATGTTAGTAATAGGAGTCATTAGGAAATCAAATAAGCCCATATAATTTTTCCCTCAAACGTCATGCCATAAAAGATCGGACTTGGCGTATCTGCGTAGATTTCTGTCGCTTAAACAAGGAAACGACTCCCGATAGTTTCCAGTGCCATGTAGCGACGACATCTTATCTCTGTTAGGTTAGAATAAATTTTTCACCAGCTTGGACTTACTTAAAAAGCTTTTACCAGATACATTACCTAAGTGATTGTACCTCATACTCCGTTTTCAGCACACTCAGGGGACATTATCAATTTTTTACGTATGCCTCCGGCTTACGTTGCGCCCCAATTACAATATAGTGTTTGGAGACTTTTAGGGGATAACCTACATGCCTATATGGATGATCTTGTAATCCTTTCTAATACCTTAGAAGTACATTCACATAAACTAGAGCTAGTGCTACAGAGACAAAGACAAATAATCTCAGAGTAAATATCTAAATGTGAGTTTTTAAAAACCGAACATGTTTATCTAGGTTTTATGTGTCTAGTCAAGGTCTTAAAAGTAGTCCATGGTAATGGTGTCGGCTATTCATAACTTTCCGGTACTTATTAACGTAAAAGGGGGATACAGCACTTTTGCGCTGTAGTGGGTATTACAATCGTATGTAAATATGTAACTCTTCAATCATGACAGCTCCTTTAACAGATCTTACGAAGAAGAGCGTAGATTTATTATGGTCTGAAAAGCATCAACAGGCGTTCGATATCTTAAAAGCGGAAAATGCAGCTCACCTAACTTAAAAATCCCTGATTTAAATAAAGAATTTTTTTATTGCAACAGACGCCTCAGACCAACTTCAGTAATATGATAAACAGTTCTTCCCTATAGCTTTTTATTCACGTAAACTAAAGCCTCTGAAAGTAAATATGCAGTAATAGGCAAGGAAGGGCTAGGTATCTTTAACACTAGTACATTTTAAGTTTCATAATCTATGGCTATCCTGATAAAAGTCCTTACTGAACATGAGTCCTTTACCGAGTTTTTCAAAGGCTTTAATCACAGTCCAAAAGGAACTCGGTGACAAATGATCATTCAGGTATTGGAGCCAAGATAAGATATCTACCTGGGAAAGCAATATCATAGCTGTCGCATTATCCCGCAATCCCGCACCATACAGCAAAGAACCATTAATTAGACTAAAAGATATAGAAACATCCGTGCCTATTGTTAAAACCGTATCTAAACAAGAAAATTCCTTAACCCAAGAGATCGCGACCATTGCATATCTGGGTCGGAGCGCAGAACTGTTACAAACTGAACAAAGCAAGAGTCGGCAGCAATAAGCAAAATAATAAACACTTCGAACGAAAACAGGGTCAGCGGCAGCTAAGCAAAAACAATAAACACTTCGAATGGAAACAGGGTCAGCGGCTAAGCAAAAACAATAAACACTTCGAGCAGAAACCCTAAAGCAAAAGTATATTTATAGTATGTGTATCAGAATAATGTAATCAAATGTAATGTTCTATGTAGGTCTGTGACGAGGAAAACCCGAAGAACACAGCAGAGGACTAACGACCAGGTAGTAGTAATAATCTCTCTCATACCAATCGTCATAAACTGGTTGCATTCCGTCATCCAGGGTTCCCTCCTATGTCACAGAAAGCCAAATCACTGTTTTACTGGCCTACAATGCTTACAGATATAAAAAGCACATAACTGATTGTAACACGTGTCATGAAAACAAGGGACACACTAAGACACCTGTCAGTTAAGGGCCTATCCTGTGCCAAATCAATCCTTGAAAGAATATACGTAGAATTATTAACAGAATTACGAGTCTGACAGAGGGAATAAACACTTCTTAGTGTTAATAGTTCCTTGACACGTTATATAGAATTAATAGCACTAAAAACAAACACCGCAATTGAGTGCGTTAGGAATATTTATGAGTGCTAAATCAGTAAATATGGAATTCAACACATAATAATCTGTGACTCGGGTGGTGTAAATCAATAATAATCTCCTTAACACGTTGTGTGAATTCCTTTCCATTAAGAAAACCAATAATATATTTTATCACCCAGAGTCAATCGGTTTGGTAGAATAACGGATAATTAAATAGGAAGTGTCAATGTCTTACGAGTTACAACTCGTGATATTGGATCCGAACTGGATTATAGCGGTTCTCGCGGTTAAATACCTTTATCATTATATCTTGTATCTATAGAATTGATGCCGCAAGTAGCCTTATACGGTACGCCGCTAGAACACTTTTCCACATATTCAAGCCAACCATTAATTTATCAAATATATATAAAAAATATAAAAAATAAATAAATATAAAAAAATAAAATAAAATATGGATACAAGTGGAGTCAATATAATACACTCCGTAAGAAGTCGGAAGGGTTACAAATTATAATACAAAAGGAATCACGATAAAATCAATAAGCAAAACGTAACCATAGATAATTAAATATCCAAATAGATATGCGTAAAGATTTGAACTCTAACTTAACGCTTTAGTAATGACAAATAAGCTAAAAGTTCAAACACATATCAAAACCTACTGACATATTGTCTGTCCCAGTGATTTATATTCGTAGTCAATGTAAAAAAAAAAAAATAATAATAATAATAATAATAAATAAATAAATAAAAATAAAATAAAAGAGATTTTAAAGTCAGGAAGTCTAGAAGTGAAAATGTTATCTATGAAATAATCCTATATGAATCTTTATACAGGGCTAATAATATATATAGAATTTGTATGGAAAACCTTTTTCATATAGTTTGAATAAGGAATATTTAATTTCACATAATTACAATTATGCAGATTTCCAACATGAAACTAATATATTGTTCATTTTGGTACTGTTTTTTTTTCAGACATTCTTCTCATGTGGGTCGAGTATTAAAAACAAAAAATTTATCCTAAAGTCGTATTTGTTACAGCAAGTAACGTAACTCTTAGCTGGCTGAGAGCAATCTCCATGCCAAGTGACGACGTCATCATTGCCGTATCACGTATTTGTTCCTTTTAACCTCAATAATCTGCTTACACAGGCTTCATCTCGCGCTTGCAAAAGCAGATTGACTGGAGAAAGGAATGCTTAGCCCGAACTTCTCATGGGCATGGCAGACGTTAGGTACAAGTGTCTATCGGTGTGCGCAATGCAACTTTAGCTAAGGAGTTGCAATCATTTTAAAATTAATAACAAAATAAGCAAATAGAATTTCTATAACATCAAAATGAATTAATTTTTTCTGAAACCTCATAGACATTTAGAAGTATCAAGATATATATGTGAAATATTTACTTGCAACATTAGCCTATTACAATTCAAGTAAAACATTCATGGGAAAATGTCACATTTTTTCTTGAAAAACCCAAAGTTTATTTAGAAATTAGTTACATAGTTTTGTTTTTTTTTCGTTGCATCTCCTACCTATTAAATAAAGTTTTTTAAATTAACCTCAGAGGATGCGCGCAAGAAAATTGAATATGAAACTTTTGTTAGGGCACATAGGATCAGATTTTTATCACAACTTAATTTCAGTTAGCATAGAGAAATACAGAATCATGATTAATCTTCTCTTTGACTCTTATGTTGCCTGGCAATCTTACAAATAGCTCCGTTTCACATTTCTTTGTCTAGTAACTTACTACCAGTAATATCGAATTTTTCTTTGGGATTCGTATTGAATATCTGTTTATTTTTTATAATTATGGATATTTTTACAGTCATCATAGACCTGGATAGGTTCACTCATTGTTAATGCCATGGATAAAAAAGTTTGTACAGCGGACTCTTTTGAATTCCAAAATATCGGCGAATTCATGTGGGTTAAGTCTGGTCTAAATGGCTCTCTTCCCTCCCCTGTATTTGGATGTCGTCTGAATTTACTTTGCCCTTGTGACAAGTATAATTTCACTTGCAGGCTGATTAATGGAACCTGGTTACAGTATCCTGCAGTACGAGAGTTTCACATCGCAACTTCAAAAAATCGTTCGTCGCAGCGGACGACTACAGTCGAGTAACAACGCCTACAATGTGAAAGGAATTTCATGGACTTCTTCGACCGACACCGTATCTCGTCGTTAATCTCGTTTTAATGCGGAATGCTCTGGCGGCTGTCGGAATCTACTACGAAAGGGACATACTTCCGACAATTACGACCGAAGGATATTCAACTCTACTTTGCTGGCGAAGGACTCGTGCTGGGATGATCTATTCATCTGCGAACGTAATCGTGTAGCTTAGGATGCAGAGAATAAGTATGAGCGCAATATAGAATGTTGGACCCGCCCAGGCAAATTTTCCCCTTGTTTTAACCCTGTGAAAATAGGCCGTTTTCATTGGGCCATAGGTGGTTGTCTGGAACTGTGTAATGGACTAAAAGTTGTTCGAACGCTAGTTAAAAGTGAAGTAGTATAACCTCGTCATGTATCCTATATATATTAAAGTATCATGAATATCCTATATATAAATGATCAAAATACAGAATCGAAATATATCTTTGCGTGTACGCAATAGGAATCTATTTAAAGTGCACATATTAATCATAATTATATGAATCCATATACATATGTATAAACAAATCAGGTAGCCTATAATCAATCTGTTACCTTTTATCTTACCAATATCTGCAGAGTTATATGAGTTAGTATATTGATTAATGTATCAGATATATAACATTTAGCATAAAAAATCAACGAATCAATCAGCATAAAACATAATTAATAATTTTATCAATTCATATATGAAATTTTTTATCAGTTAAAATATGATTTTTATCATGTTAATCTTCATTCTATGCAATTATCAGAGTACATTAGTATTTTCTGTAGCATATGTATCTTAATGAGATGAAGTGAAAACTGTATCATTATATATCCGTGATCACTATTTTTAGTTACCAATATCATTGTTGTTTAATATTTTCTAATTACTTTGAACAAAAAATCTCAATTGTTACAAAACAATGAATTTTTCTTTACTTTATATATATATATATTGCACATAGTGTCTGTATCACACTCCTATAAGTCAAATGCAGTCAAGTTTGAGTAATATTCAGTAGTTGGTTTGGTAGCTGACCGAGCTAATGTAAGTGTTTACATAATAAAAATATGGAATGTTAGTCCATATATATAAAAAGATTGCTTGCAGGAATGTGATCAGACTAGAGACGCTAAAGATGACGTATACAATAAGTATGTAGGCTAAGATAACATGCCGTCACCTGTAGTCATTCAATTGTTTATAAACAGGTAAGTCCAAGCTCCCTCGCTTGAGACAACTACCGCCTACGTGATCTGTAGCGTGTCTCAGTTTTGATTGTGTGTTCGTATGAAACTATGTCCATTTGTATGTATGTTCATATGTTCGAACTACTGTCTGTTCCATCATAACTTGTAACAGAGATGGTAGACAGGCAGAACAGAGTTAGCTATCGTCATTAGAAGACCTGTACCTCTTTACCTAAGCTTTATCATGTAGAGGAATAGGATTAGCCATCATCATTGGCAGAAGCGATCAAGCTATCGTTATTAGAAGACTTGTACAATCATACCTGATCTTCACCATGTAAAACTTCAGAAGAATATATATCTATTTTTATACTTCGTGTTTTTCTACAAGAACCTCCTCACCGAACCATGAGTTTAAACACATCGTCGTAATAACCAACAGATAGTACCGACTTCGTAAATGATCTACAAACCCCAGACACTCATTGAAGATGGAAGTGCAATACCAACCGACTTAGCGTAAGATTATCGCTAGTCTAACATTACCTCATAGGGCGCCTTATCATACAAGGCACAAGCCCTAATATATATATATATATATATATATATATATATATATATATATATATATATATATATATATATACATATATATATCGTAAATGCATACATATACACACATATATTATACAGTATATATAAATATATCAGAAATAAAAAAAACATTCAAGGCTTGCTATTCAAATAAAATTACAACTTTAGTTGGCTCCATCCTTCTTTCCCCGCAGTATGAGGAAATTTGTAGTAGGCGTAATGAAGAAGGCTGTAAATCACTTGGGGTTTGCTACCATCATCATGATAAATTAACTTCATCCCATTAACTGCTGAATTTTAATGAACTCACTTGAAAACAACATTTGCGGGAACACCTAATAAGGTAAAATGGATGACTTAGGAAAAAGATTAATAACGACGACGACGACGACGACAACAACCACAACAACAACAACAACAACAGTAATAATAATAATAATAATAATAATAATAATAATATAATAATAATAATAATAATAATAATAATACTGTTAAAAAGAATGGCAGAATTAAGCGAGTTGATTTTTATATATTGTTTTTTTCTATTTTCCTTACAATTCGCTTCTCAGGCTCAGCGATGTTTCTGAGTAAACTGACAATATTCATGTTGGGGAATTTCAAAATCATAAATGCTGAAGGTAATCTTTTATTGGAACAGGATATCAGGTCCAGGTCAAGCAGGGGTCGTCGTCAGTGCTGGTATTATTCCGTAGGCGTAGTTCAGTTCGGGGCCGGGTTCGTCTTCGGTTTAGGGGCTGGTATTGGTGCTGGTATAGCTGGTATATCTGGTATTACGTAACGTTTCGACCTTCTCGCAGGTCATCCTCGGACGAGTCGTTTGAAGAGACTGTAGCAAGGAAGTCTGTGGGGCGGTATTTATAATAATAATAATAATAATAATAATAATAATACCAACAACAGCAATAATGATAATAATAATAACTGCTATTAGAATTATTTTTATAAACAAGTTACCCTTCCTTGAGTCCTTAGGTGCTAATAATAATAATAATAATAATAATAATAATAATAATAATAATAATAATTGTAAACAAAGCGACGGTAGAGAAACGGCTAAAAACCTCAAAACTAAAATGGATAAGTAAATGGAAACCAAGATGGCTGCAAACGCTCAGTGGGAAGAAAGGAAACACAAGACTAACTTGAATAATAAAATACAAGTAAACAATGCGCCGAAGTTTCCTCTGCGCAATTGAGTTTTCCGTACAGCATATAATGCTGTACAAGCCGCAGCCCATGCAACTTCCAGTCACGGCCGATGGTGGTCGGTCCTATAGCGTTGCCAGATGGATAAAAACGCATAACTTTAACCTTGAGTAAAATCAATATACAATTTTTTTTAAAACACGCTTATGTTAAAATGCACTAAAAAGTGAAAAATAATTGTTTGAGATAGTACACCAGTATTTTCTTACAATCAATCATGTCCACAAAAATAATAGCGAGCGCACCAAACATGGAAGGAAATGCTACAAGAAAAGAAATATATATATATATTTTTTACTTCTTCTAGCATTTCCTTCCGTGTTTGGCGCCCTCACTTTTATTTTTGCAGACGTGATTTATTGTAAGAAAATTCTGGTGTGTCTCAAAAAATTTATTTTTTTACTTTTTGGAGATTTTTAATAAAAGCGTGTTTATTAATTAATTAATTAATTTATTTATTTATTTATTTATTTATACTATCCAGTTTTGATAGAAACTGTAACCGATTTATGATTATAGCTAACGCAGTCGAGAGACTGACGACCCAAAGAAGGCTTGAAGAATCCGTAGATTTATTTACCGAGTCAAAGAAAATGTGAAAAATCTGAAGAGTTTCATACAAATCCTGAGTTACTGGGAGAGGTCTGGGTAGGGTCACTAGAAGTCGCTACTGATTTAATGTGGTACTGTCACCGGGACTGCGTAATCATGCAAAATTTCAAGTCTATCGGACGAAAGGAACAGGCCGAAAATTGAGTTACAAGAATTGAGCAAGACAGACAAACCGAGAAAATTTAAGATAAGTAAAAAGGTGTAAAAATAAAAACTACTGCATCTAGAAGGCTGCAATTTGGTGTGTTTGATGATTGGAGGGTGGATGATCAATAGACCAATTTGCAGCCTCAGTAGATTGTAAGATCTGAGGGCGAACAGAAAAAGTGCGCGCAGACGGACGGACAAAGCCGTCACAATAGTCTTCTTTTACAGAAAACTAATAAAAAATAAATAAATAAAAATTCGAATGCTACATTTTGCACGTCTCTTGTTTCTATTCCAAAACCTTAGGCTTGTCAAATAAACTTGAAACGTCATCCATAAGCGTACCTTTTGTTCCTTTTTAATACTTCTCCTTCCTTTCTTTCATCCTGTTACTAATATTCCCTTCCTTAGTCCCCTGCATTCCCTTTCTCTCAATTTCTGCCCTTACCTTTCTCCATTTTCCTATCATCGTCTATTTTCCCAAATTCTTCCCTATTACCTTATTTCACCTAAATTCTCATGTTCCCATTCTCATCTACCTTCTCCCTTACCCTTCTTGCCCTCAGATTTCCTCTCCCCTTCTTTTGTCTACTTTCTCCCCTTTCCTTTCACACACTCAGTTCCTCCCATTTCCCCTCTTCTACTCAGTTTCTTTGCTTCCTTCTCTTGCCCAAACTATCTCCGCTTCCCCTTTCACTCACCCAGATTCCTCACGACAAAATCCTGTCTGCAGGAGTGGCAACTGCCCTTCGGACGTGTGTCCTCATCTTTCAGGGGTACTACACGTCATCCAGAGGCTGAGTAAATGCCCTCATTAGAGAGACTGCCCCATAATGAGGTTTGGGTCCTACAAGCAGCAGTAAAGCAAACTCACGGCGTCCCTCACGAACGCCATAATGGGGTAAACAAACGAGAAAGGTCAAATCTTGAAGAAGAAGAAGATAAAGAAGAAGAGGACTCTCTCTTTCTCTTCTCCCTTTTCTCACTTTGAAGGGAGTTCACCTAGTTCCTTACAGAGTCATACAACCGTGAGAAAGTACATACTTTACCTCGACTCAAATGCTGGCTCTTTCCTTTTCTTTCAGAATCTCTTCTCTGACAATAGGGTTTTTTCTGCTTTTCACATTTTTCTTTCGGGTAAAAATGCTTCACGATTTTTCCTTCCAAAAAAACTGGGGGAAGCTGAATGAAACTTATAATTCCGCTATTAGAAAAAGGCTGAGAGCTGATAATTCAAAATGAGAGTTTATATTCAAAAGTCTTTTTGAAAAGAGGACTTCTCAGGATGTCAAGGAAAAATTATCATCTAATGTTGCTTATGTCAATAATGGTACGATAGCAAAAGCTTATTTAGTGCAGTTTTCACATAATTTTTTGGCCATTTCTTTAGGCAGTTATAACACACATAGACGTTTATTTGGTTGCCGCAGTCCCATAAATATTAAAATATTATTGTAATTTTACATTATTATTAACCCTTCTTTGCATTAACTGTCTTAATAATAAATACCAAAGTCTGAGAATTACTAGTTGATCATCAGCCAGCATATTTATTAACAACGGTTAAATTAGGAACATAATTAGCATCAACGTATTATCTTACTGTAATTTCGGGAGCTACCCGTGTATGTGTAATGCTTAGTAACGCTATGCCTTCAGTAGGAAGACGGTACTCGCCTACTAACGAGTTCTTAGGCCTACATACAGGTATATAAATAGAAGATATAAACAAACCTAAAAGACCCAAAGCTGAAAATTGAAAATAAAGAATCGTCATTTCCATAGTCTCTTTATTTTCTTTCAGTTTTAAAATAAAAGTATCCGTAGAGTCATACAATAGAAAAAAACTGCATAGACGACAAGATGTCATGAAGTTCCAACTTTTCTTAAATGACTTTCGTCTCGATTAAATCGAAGGATTACTTAATTGATCACTACTGACATTTTGCTTTTATCAAACACGACACCAACCGGTACAAAACCCTGAAAATTAC
>NC_087207.1:72127473-72149973 GCF_015104395.2 Macrobrachium nipponense
TGTAATGAATGTCACATTCGAAAAATATGACCTTAGAAAAAAAATATGTAAGGCTGACTCTTCAGTATTATAATTATTAGCAGTAACGATATCTGTAGAACTGTAAGTTACTGTAACACCATATTCCCATAACTGTGGAATTCACAGCTACACACGTTTACCATATCAACCCCCTCTCTATAAGCAATTCTAATCAATTCTCTTTACATAGAAATTACAAAAAAAAACCTATCCAGTACCACACAACTGAAAGGTATTCACGATTTCTCATTTAACAACCTTTATTGTGATAACATGAAAGATACCTCGATTTTCATTTAAAAAAGCTAATAATATAAAACCATGCGATATTTCATAAACATAAAGCAATTGGCAGTTTGCTATTCATATACATATTGTCTAGAGTTAAGAAAGAAAAAGTATTTACAGTAATTCTAGACAAACAACAGGACATTTCTGTCATGCGTTATAAAAGACGTCATTCACAGGGAAACTATGATAAAAAAGTACTAGATTCTCAAGGCACGAAAAACTTTATCTACATAGCCTACTACTTTATTTCTTAGTTAGTTTTAAAATATGACCATTTATTTCGATCCTACACATACCTGGCCCCATGTCCTTGAATTCTCCGCAAACGGAATAAAATATGAATGATTCCCTTTCTTTTTCCAGAGTAAATAAAGGAGGTCGTGACCTCTCTCTCTCTCTCTCTCTTTCTAGTCATTGTCAATGTCAACATAAACAACGCCAACAGCGGACCACCCCGACCCTCCTCTCAAAAACTTCTACAAAACCCGTCTCCCCCACTGACACCAAAACATAATGATGCCAGTCCTTTAGCGGCAAGAGAAAAAGTCGTAATTCTTAACACTGCCGTCATTAGGGAGACTTGTCTTCAGCACTAATGAGGTCTTGTTCCAACAAACAGGAGTATAGTAAACTAGTAAACTAACGGTATCCCTCCTCGTAAGTTGTAATAAGGTAAACAAAAGATTTTTTTTGTTAAGTGTGTAACTTCGTGTTCTCTATCCCTCAGCTATCTTATTCAGACTGGATTTTATCATTCTCCGTAAGCAAAGAAACTG
The DNA here is from genome assembly GCF_015104395.2 of Macrobrachium nipponense. Taxonomy (NCBI): domain Eukaryota; kingdom Metazoa; phylum Arthropoda; class Malacostraca; order Decapoda; family Palaemonidae; genus Macrobrachium; species Macrobrachium nipponense. The sequence continues at coordinate 72,128,562 of NC_087207.1, forward strand.
CTTGAGTCTAACGCTGAATTCAGTATTCCTTAGAAACTATTCTATCGACCTAATCCTTTTTCCTTCGTTGTCGTACGTGAACAATAATAAACTTTGGAAGAAGTTAAAAAATAATAATAAAAAAAGAAATTAAGAAAATTCTATGAGAACATATATATACTTTTGGCAGACCTTAAATTTAAAGACAGACACGATGGAAATTTCGAGAATACAAGTAATCTTAAGATTTTTCACTCCCCTAAATATAAAAACCCCAAGAAACCACTTTACGAATGGCACCTAAACATGAAGCAGTCTGAAAAGAATAATGGGACTGCAGTTTTTTTTTATAATAATAACAGCATTCTCCCATTTCACAGCCCAATAATTTTCAAGTGATGTAACTCAAGACGAACGTTTAATCTTATTCTAGGTATTGTGGCCTCGTTTATCCATCTCTCTCTCTCTCCTCTCTCTCTCTCTCTCGTCTCTCTCTCTCTCTCTCTCTCTCTCTCTATATATATATATATATATGTATATATATATATATATATATATATATATATATATATAAATATAAATATACTCATCATATATATATATATATATATATATATATACACATATATATATATAATATATATGTATATAAATATAATATATATATATATATATATACACACACTACATACATATATATATATATATATATATATATATATATATATATATATATATATACGTATATATATATAGTGTATATATATATATATATATATATATATATATATATACGTATATATATATATATATATATATATATATATATATATTATATATATATATATATATACGCCATATATATATCTTATATATATAAATATATATATATATATTATATATACATACACGTATATATTATATATATATATATGTATATATATATATATATATATATATATATATATTATATATATATATATATATAATCCACACACACTACACACACACGTGTAAGGTTGGTTTTGTCCGCACTTCATAGTCAGTTTATTAATCTCTCAGATATGCTCCAGGTAACCTTACATATCAAATTCAGTTTGTCTAGCTCGGAGGCACCTTACATCCAGTGCATGTTTCTTTACTGCTGAATCGTAAATTCGTAATGCTTTCGATGTTACAAATATTTTTACAAAGCCGAAGGTGTTGCAAATATTTTTACACAGCCGATGATACCGTACCATCCCACAAAATAAATAAATGCAAATAACAGCCACGCAAGACAAGCGGGTGTCTGGACTTCCGATAGTAGTATGGGTTTTAAAAACCAGATTTTTCTACTTTAATGGATAGTATGGTGTTTTTTTTCCGTTGCATGGAACCAGTGGTTATTCAGCAACGGGACCAACGGCTTTACGTGACTTCCGAACCACGTCGAGAGTGAACTTCCATCACCAGAACTACACATCTCTCACCCCTCACTGGAATGCCCGAGAATCGAACTCGCGGCCACCGAGGTGTCAGGCAAAGACCTATACCAACCACGCTAATGAGGCGCTCTACTTTAATGGATGTTCTGAACATTTACAGCCTACCAAACCGAATGACCATAGCGTCGGAGCATTGTGGTACTGTTAACTGTGGTGGTAGTTATCCTTCTGTTATGCAAAGTTGCAAACTAGGATTTCCCTATTCTTTCCTTCATTTTTCCAGTCCTAAGGAAAACATCCAGTACCTCGTTGGACGAGTCGGTTACGTGCTCGACTACCGATCTGATCAGGGTCCGGGTTCGAATCTCCGATCTGCCAATGCGATATCGGAGGAATTTATTTCTGGTGATAGAAATTCATTTCTCGATATAATGTGGTTCGGATCCCACAATAAGCTGTAGGTCCCATTGCTAAGCAACCAGTTGGTTCGCAGCCACGAAAAAATATCTAATCATTCGGGCCAGCCCTAGGAGAGCTGTTAATCAGCTCAGTGGTCTGGTTAAAGTAAGATATACTTAACTTACTACCCCTTCCAAAACCAAGATCGCCATTCCTCCTTGTCACTACTTTCTCTTGTTCTTTTTTTTTTCCTGGTGATAGAAATTCATCTCTCGATGTGGTTCGGATCGCTCAATAAACTGTAGGTCCCGTTGGTAAGTAACCAATTGGTTCCTAGCTACATAAAAATATCTAATCCTTCGGGCTAGCCGTAGGAGAGCTGCTAAACTAAGATATACTTGACTTTTTTTTTTCTTTTTTCTTTTTTTACCCCGAAGCGGAACTAAAGCATAAAGACGGAAGTTCATAAGAATGATGCAAAAAAAGGCCGACTTACGTCTCACAAAGGCACTGCAGTTACCCATAATAATCAGGACTTGGTCCTACAAACAGCAGGCACGTAAAGTTTCCTCATCCTTCACGCACAAGGTAACGGAGGAAGAATATAAAAGAAAAAAAAAAGAACACCAGGAATATAAGAAAGCCTAAAACCAGGAATATAAGAAAGTCTACTCCTCTCCCTTCTATCTCTTCATTTTATGAAGAAAGCAGGTGGGGTCCACCTAACTTTGACACAGCATAATGCGACCGAGAGAAAATTACCTACTTAACCCTGACTTTGATGCTCAATTCTTCTTTTCTTTAATAACTTTTCCTCCGAGATAATATTTCCCGAGGAGTATTCTCTCTTCCCTTTGTCTTACAAAAAAAAAAAAAAAAAAAAAAAAATCTTTAGTCTTTCAAGGCATGCAAGCTTTGTTGCTTGTTTTTTGTTTCGAACATTCTTGTCAATGTTACAATAATTAGACGAGATCATTGGAAACATCATTTAATTAATCCACCTGACTTTATATAATTCTATTACCTCCCAAGTAGACGCTTGACAACAAGACTCAATACTCGGGGAATTAATTACAGCAGAAATTTACAACTAACTAAAATGTACTTGAATCCAGTTTGTGGAAACGGTTTCTGTCTAGTGTACCTACAGTTCCTCATTGGACGGGTTGGTTGCGTACTCGTCTCTCAAGCTGGTAGCCTGAGTTCTCTCCCAGCTGCAGCCAATGCGGAACCACAGGAATTAATTTCCGGTGATTAGAAATTCATTTCTCGATATAGTATGGCTCAGATCCCACAGTAAGCTGTAGGTCCCGTTGCCAAGTAACCAATTGATTTCTAGCCACGTAAATAAAAATCTAATCCTTCTGGCCAGCCCTAGGTGAGCACTAAATCAGCTTAGTGGTGTGGTTAAACTAAGATATTAAACTAAGATATACTTAACTTATAATATTCCTACGTATATAAAAGAATCAATGTACAGCTGTTAAGAAAAACTTCAAGAATGTCTACCCCTATTTAATGAAGAGTAGTCCACATGCCCATACAAAATAAGGCTCAAAGATTTGCTCATTTCCCCTTTAAGTAGATGTCTACGATAATTTCTGGCTGCGTTCTTCCATAGATGCGCTACGGCTCTCATCCAAGCTTCCCCCTTTCATAAACGTTGGTCTCTTAGAGGACATTCGTGAGGTGGCGTCGCTTTTTAACTTGAAGAGATGAAAGAAAAACAAACACAGCGCACCGTAAAGTTCCTTGCACTGAGGTCCCCTGGATATGATGATGATGATGATGATGATGATGGGGGTCCTTTATTAAAGAGATATCTAATGGCCGTCGCTTATTTCAATGGCACTATTTAGCTTCTACTAGCGCCGGATGCGTGTTTTTCTACCATTCCATTTCCTCTCGGATGAAAATTTGGAAATGGCCTAAATTAGAGCAAAGCAAAGTGATTCATTCATATTGATTAATATTCTCATGTTTTTTTTAAATATTTAATTCACCTTTCAAGTCTACATTTATTTGGCTCCCTCTGGTTGCACGTCTGTCAGTCTGTATTCCGGTTTCATGATGAATGTTTCATAATTTTTCTAAATTATTTCTCGCTGCATGTTTCGCTACATCTGCATGAGCTACGTACTAAATGGGAAATCTTTGATTTCGCTCATTTTGACAGGAAACATTTCAACCCGAATTAAAAAAGCGTCATTTGCTATCATTTAAGGCTTCTAGTATTCACAGTAAATAATATAATATTATATTTGTTATGATTTTGTGATAGAATATATTTGTTATTTTCCGAAATACAGTCTTGGTGTCAGCCATCACAAAATTTCTACTGTCAACATCCACTTCATTCAAAAGACTTGGTTTCTTCTTGGTCAGTATATCTCAAATTTAAAAAATGTGTCTTTATTTAAACAATAAAAGAGAAATAAATACTAATATACAAATTAAAAAGAACGCTTACTTACAGAAAATTAAGATGAAAATATTTGGTAGAAGACGCGAATGTTCCCCTCTCATTAACTGAAAGATCCAGCAGCTCTCGTATGAAACGGTCAAAATAATAGTTGCTTTTAGACCTCATTACTGCAGACGAAGAAAGAATTCCCCTGTAATGTCAAAAGAGACAAACAATTCAAAATTAGAGAGAAATGTGGTTTCTCATCCGGTGATGTAAGATCACTCGTACGTCGTATTTTGCTCTGAATTCTTTCCTTGCAGTGACGCAAGATCTTCTGCAGAAGGAGTACAAGTCACAAGGCTGAGTAATGCACTCGTGATGGGAGACACTTTTCCTCACTAATGAGGTCTAGGTCCTACAAGCAACAGTTAGGTAACTCCATCTCCTGCGAACAAGATAATGAAGGAAGCACACGAGAAATGTCACCATTTAAAAAGGAAATGAAAACGAGTAATGGAAAACGTCCTTCCTTTTTCATTCTGTTATTTCTTTCGTTTTACGGAGAGACAGAGAATGTGGGGTTACATAACTTTGACGCAGAGTAATGCAAACGTGAAAGAAAATATTTTACCAAACTCTTAACGTTTTCTGCTTCTTTTCTTTAATGACTTTTCTTGAATCTTATGTTTCCCAGCCCATAGTCTCTCTGTTGCTTGTCTTCAAGAAATTCAAGAAACCAAAACAAAAAGGTCTTGCCTTAGTATGAAAGTTTAGGGAGCTGAAACACAACGTCTATTCAATCAGCATTTGTTTTGAATGCCTTAAATAATGACACTTCAAAAGTTCGGAATGGCATCGAAAAATAGCTAAACTTGAAGAAGTGATAGAGGTCTGACACTTTTGATAGCTTTGTTGACCCTGAGAGAGAGAGAGAAAGAAACGTTCTATATATCTAACCTTGCAGAAGTCCTGTTGTAGGAGTTGGCGTCATAACACGCACATGAGATTAAATATCTATATACAGGCTACCGATATTTGCATACAAAATCACGTGGGAAGTTACACATTACAAATCAGGATTAGGAGGCAAACTAGATTGAATCCAAAGGGAACAGGCTAACATTTGCCTTTTGATTTACAACGCCTATGTAAAGAATGCCTCATGCCTCTTCAAAAATGATTACTCGTCGTAATTAGGAAACAAAGTCACCATGTAAGTTGTCAAGTAAAGCATCTGATTTCTAATGTTTCCCTTTCATCGAAGGCATGGAATTTCCAGTTGCTTTCTTCCATTGTTGGTTAATGATGACTAGCTTAAACATTTCTTCTTTTTCCTTTTGGTTGCGGTCTACAATTTATTCTTTGAGGCAAATAAAACAAATTTCTACTGAAGAGGAAAAGGACAAATACGGATTGTCTTCTGTGGAGTCCAGTCGACTGAGGCCCTTTTGACAATGTTATGATGGAGACCTTTTATTTGAGAGCTAATGACGCTATTTTGCTCTACTGGCCTTAGAAGCCTCTTGTCTGAGGCTCTAACTTTCTTCACAGTGAACAAATATTAGGAAGTGGCCAAAACAGTGCAAAGTAAACACAGTACGTCACAAACATGACATTTACACAAGTTGCCAGTTCCTCGTTAGACGACTGGTTTTCGAGCTCGACTACCAATCCGATGGTCCGAAGTTCGATTCTCAGCTCGGCCAACGCGGAATCAGAGGAATTTATTTATGCTGATAGAAATTCATTTCTTGATGTAATGTGGTTCGGATCCCACAATAAGCTGTAGGTCCCGCTGCTAGGCAACCAATTGGTTCCTAGCCACGTAAAAATCTCTAATCCTTCGGGCCAGCCCTAGGAGAGCTGTTAATCAGCTCAGTGGTCTGGTAAAACTAAGATATACTTAACTCTTACACAGTTGCTTCATATAAAATCTCTCTCTCTCTCTCTAGCTATGTTTATTCAAATGGCACGATGGCACGTACTTAGCAACAAGAAGTATCAGAGACACTGGTAGCTTTGCAACATTGCTGATTCAGGAATCTGTCACTCGGGCATTTGCGTCGAATATTTCTTGAGCCATAATTTCCACATGGAAAGTTCAGCTAAAACTATACCTCAATCGACGGACACTTGAATTTTACCATTTTTTTTTTAACTTGAACCATATATTTTTGTGCATGTATATGAAAATCTTTCGTGAATGAATGATTCAGGAAATTAAGGTTATAAAGCTGAGCACCGAAGCATTTTCATTCACCCAGAAATGTTTTCATAAGACGGAGTTAGAGTGGTTGTACAGTAACATAACGAGACCGCTCTCCTCACCTCAAAAAAAGAAAATAAAAGTTGCTTTGGCGCAATCGAGTTTTCTGTACAACGTATAAGCCATCAACTATAACCGGCAGCTCTTCACTTGCTCACCAGAGTGAGGATGAGTCGCTTGCCTCCGGGAAGTGCTGCCGGATGCACGATCCATGGCTAAATTTAATCTTAAATAAAATAATAACTGCTGAGGCTAGAGCGTTGCAATTTGGTATGTTTGATGATTGGAAGGTTGATGATCAAAATACTAATTTGCAGCCCTCTAGCCTCAGTAGTTGCAGAGGGCCGGACAGAATAAATTACGGACAAAGGCGGCCCAACAGTTTTCTTCTACAGAAAACTAAAACCGAAATGAAGTACTAGGGCCTACAGGTGAAGCCTACAGTTATCCCTAATTAACGGGAAGAAAAAAAAATCCATGCCAGTAATTGCATGACTACCTGATAACCTGCAAAGTTCCTAACTGTGATTACAATTCACATAAAAATAATTGTAAAATATATCGAAAATTATTTGAACTTTAATTTCACGATGAAAATATAAATACTACCGGCAATTATACTGTTAAAACTGAGGCTTTTTCTATTAATCGACGGAAGGTTTAATCTGTATAATTTCTCCAAACTTTTCAAACTAAGTAAAAAAAAATCTAAAACAATTGAAGGTTTGGGATTAGAAATGTATGTTTTTTTTTGTATTTACTAAGCTTTTAGTCCTAATTATACTTATAATCCTAAATGTGTAAACATTTGCACTTACATACCAGAGAAGTGAAAATACTTTCTCTAATCCCGATTTGATCTGAATATCCTATAAAATTTTGTCTAGTTTCATAAGTTTTTCTTTCTGAAAACAATAGTACAAAATGGCACACTTAAAAGCATAATGTATGCATGTATATATGTATGTATAGATTAAATAAATACTATATATATATATATATATATATACATATCTATCTATATATCTATCTATCTACCTATCTATATATATATAATATTATATTATAAATATATAATATATATATATTATATATATACTTATAGAGAAGAGAGAGAGAGAGAGGAGGGAGAGGAGACGGATGAGATGAGAGAATGAGAACGAGAGAGGGAGAGAGAGAGAGAGAGAGAGGAAATATAGTTTTGTGGGTTCACTAATGTACTATGAACAGCAATAATCGTCATCTTAGGTTCATATTCAATATTTGAATTTGGTAACGATGGTCAGTTAAATTCAACCGCTCAAGTTAAAAGACAAATACTAGTTCACGCAATTCGCAAAAAACTCGGATAATACAAAGGCCACATACTTCCCAGAAGAAAATATTTCCAAAAACTGAAAATAAATATACACAGGAACCTAATATCCCGCTAAACTGAATATACAATAGTTCAGAAGTCACTCAGAAATGCTTTCAAAGTGAATTGTAGACAAAACAGACGTTCACGGTACAATCCTCCACAGGGTCACCTCTCGAAGGTATCAAAGGAAACTTCATTTGAACATTGCAGAAAGGCGTGGCTATCGTTTCAGATAGCTAAATAATTAAACCAAAACCACAAAGGATTGACTTAACATGCTCCAGAATACACTAGTAGCTTCCTTGGATACAAACCACATATCAAAGAGATTCTTCAGTTAAACAAATAGCTTTTTAAATAGTAATAATAAAAATTCTAAGCCTAAAGAAAAACATTTAAAGTAAGTATTTACCTTCGTAAGAGTGCTTGCAGGTTTTTGCTTGACAGGAGCTGGACGAATATACTGTCCTTAAAAAGATTCAACAGAAATTTTCAAGTAGAATGTAACCACACTATCATGATCATTCATGAAAAATGTCACAGCTCACAAATTACCTAAATTGTTTATTTCAATAATTCTCTAAAGCTATTTTAATTATTTTTTCATTTCAATAACTCAGCAGAACAAGAGTCGATGGACTGACTATTACAACTTTGTTCATGAGAAGAATTTAGTGCTTAGAAACCTCTATACTGATGTTGGTATTAGACGTAAAATTAAATTATGTTTCTGTGATTAAAAAAATACTCCATAATCTCCATAACTTTACAGAAGTAAAAAGGCAAGATCAAGCTCTAAACTTTTCTTAACTTGAACTTGTAACAAGAACGCCTTCCAGAAAGATTAGCAGAGCATTAAACTTCAGAGTTGTATCTCTATTCTTATCATCTACTTCAGCTTCGAGTTTCAAACTTGAAAGTTATACTGAAATTTACTCCTAAATCCGCGTTTCTATACTTCTGATTAGTTGTACCTATATATAATCAAAACTGAAACATTCTCAGTGTGTTTGGAACCAAGTAAAATCATATTTAACCACATACTTTAATCGGTGGAAATAAAATCATTTCCATGACATTTTCTGGAATAAAGAAAAAAAAAAATAATGATTAACGCCATTTCATTGGTAACCCTTTTCCACTGATTAAAATACATCAGTAAATTCCTTAATTTTACTTGGGTAAAAAAATGTGAGAATACTTCAGTTTTACTAATAATATACAATTAAAATGACAATTTCTCTCTACCGTTTCAAAAGAAAGCCCATTTTCAAAGCTTCTTAACAATACAAAGAGCATGGAATTAAAAAGGCAGTCCTGATCTTCCGTAAAAATCAAATCTAACAAGGCTTGATCCGACCCCCAGCTTACTCGGAGCGCGTGCTAATATCTACGGTCGAATAGCATGTTGTTTCTAATCTTCAGCTGAAGAATAAGTCTCATACACAATTCTGAAATGGACTTGCGAGATAACTTTTATTATTTGCTTTTAATAAAAGACGGAGACTTGGGAATTCATCAAATGTATAGAATTTCGTAAAAGGATCTATTAAAAACAATCTCATCATACCATCTCTCATTCCTTTTCAGTTGTGAATGTTAGATTCTGGGAAGGGGTAAATAATAAGTAAAAGGTCGTTTAGTTAAATATTCACAGTCCTAGTCTTGACTTTTATATAGACGGAGAGTTGAAATTTAGAGGTAGCAATAACTATCAATCATTCTAATTGCTCTATTAACCTTCTTATCATATACGCTTGTTCATTACAATGGAATTTTCCAACGACGAGTATTTTATTCGAGTAGAAAAACAAAAAAGAAAGGGAAGCAGTCTACGTGATCATTACACTTCGATGTCGTTTCCGTTTACTCAGGGAGTAAGCCTACAAACTACTTTGTAGTTGTTGTTGTTCTTGGTGCTGTTGTTCTTGTTGGAGGGTAGGAAAGGTTGCTGGGAAATCCTAAAAAGGTCTGAAAAAGTTGTTTTGCGTTGAGTTAAAGATACAGGAATTTTAGGATATGATAATTATGATTTGTTTTTTAGAGTAAAAATGTAAAAAATAAATAATGTGCACGTTAAAGAATACAGAACAATTATATTTCTAATAAGATATGGAGTATTTATTTAAATTTTCGTTGGTGAAACAACGCTCTATTTGACCGTAGAGTTTAGTACGCGTATCGAGTAAGCTGGTGGTCGAATCACACGTTGTTATGTTTTAAAATAGTATTAATGAATTTAAATATCAGAGTTGCCCAACAGTGTGAGAATACACATCCTAGATTTTTATTCCGTGCACTTCAGAGATTATGTGGAGGAAAAAGGCAGGGCGTATCTGAAATATATCTGAAATACAACTGGCAATATGTTGTGTTCTCCTTGAAACCTGGGGGTGGGGGGAGTGGGGGGATGACTACCAATTATAGTACCAACTGGCATTATCATCACACCAGCCTTTATTTCGTTCGCCAATTACCGTTTGATTAATTTTCACAGCGTTTGCAGTTTTGAGTGCTGGCATGAGTCGAAATTCAGGTCCAGTATCATTAAGTGTTAATGAGAAGGACCTACACACAAGGATCCCTTTTTTTTGGAATTGAATTAATTGTGTTCGATAATTTTATGATTCCGTGCTACGATATGAAATTTCTAATTATGATTACATTGAAATTAATTGCATATGATATTTTACCTCGGTGCATGGATGGATTAGATTTATTTTAGGCTAAGTATAATTAAACTGGGTCAGCCCTTGATGATCACAATTTCCAGCGATGGAAATGGAAAGTTTTCCAATAAAATATTCACACTAACTTGGAAAAATTGTGTCTCTTCTTCTGCCTGATGACCTTATATTAAAAAAAAGACAAAAAATCGCAAGCATTGCTTTCAATCGATTTCTGAATCGCATCTCTTTGTAAAAAAAATAATTATCTTGCAGGAAACAGTTACATGCAGGCATCAGATATATATGCTATATATATATATATCATATGTATACATGTATATAGATATTTATGATGATATATATCTACTTATATGATTATATGACTATTTTTGGGCATATACATATATATATATATATATATATATACATATATATATTATATATATATACTATATATATATATATATTATATATATATATATTATATCGTTTGTATCTCTGATGCCTACTTGTAATTGTTTCTTGCAAGATAATGATTTACTTTTCAAAGAGATACGATTCTCAAGTAGATTGAAAGCAATGATTGCAATTTTATATATATATATATATATATATATATATATAATAATATATATATATATATATATATATACGTAATCGCAGTAACAAAGTAACAAAACATGAAATCCTGCTAAGCCAAGTTCCTTCTTAGTGTCTCAAATGTCACCAACCTCGTTTTAAAGGTCCGGAACATAATAACGCTAATTATCCAATAAGAGTACAAGTCATAAGGCTTAGCAGTAAAGTTACCATTGGACGTTTTTTCTCTATCGTAATACAATCTTGGTTCTGCAAAAAGTGATGAAGTAAATATGCTTCATGCCTCAGTCTATCATTGACGCAAAGAAAAGGGGAATGCGTGAAAAGGAAAATAAGGCTGATTTGTGATCAGTCTTATGGGAATGACAAAGCAAAATGCGTAAATAATTAAGAAACTTTTAACAATACAAGAAATGACTATCATTACATCAAACTTATTATGGTAGCGGCAACAAACAACCCAAGTGAACACAACCAAACGCTACAGTGGTTTGTAAAAGTAGGTCCACATTCCAAGGAAAAGAAGAAGCCGATCCTGGATTTGGTCATAGGATTAAAAATTAAGGTAAATCGCGTTACTTTCTCAGTGACGGGTTTCAAGATCAAAATTATATTCAATGCCTTGAGAAGTGCATACCTAAGTCATAGATCCCTGAAATAATGGTTGTATACATCTTTTTTTATTTAAATGAGATGCTGTCTAAAGTTTAGATTAATGTTACAGAACACATTCTAAGCCGTACGATCATAGAAATACAAAGTGGATAAAACGACGACAGGAAAAACAGAGGCAGAGTAAAAAAGTTGACAACAGAAACACGAACGAACAGAGAAGCACAGTAAAAAAAAATTGACATCAGAAACACGAACGAATAGAGAAGCAGAGTAAAAAAAAAATTGACGACAGAAACACGAACGAGTAGAAAAGTAGAGTAAAAAAAAAATGTCAACAGAAACACGATCGAATAGATAAGCAGAGTAAAACAAATTGAGAACAGAATTACGAACGAATAGAAAAGTAGAGTAAAAAAAATGACAACAGAAACACGAACGTATAGAGAAGTAGAGTAAAAAAAATTGATAACAGAACACGAACGATTAGAGTAAAAAAATTGGCAACACAAACACGAACACGAGGTAAAAGAACAGAGACGCACTGAAATTCGTGGCTAATTTCCTTTAAATAATAATAAAAAAATAGTGTAGCTCACCTTATACATTGCAATGCCTACTTTTAAACAAGAGTTTTTTTTTTTTTTTTTTTTAATGTAGGCTCCTATATTGGACAGATTAGCATGGGAGACGCCAGTCTTGATTTGCAACGATGAAAGGTCGGGATTCTCAAAAACAAGTCTAGGTAAAGTAGGCCCTCAGGATACAGTGATTACAAGGATGACTTCTTAATGAGAAAGCTAATGACACTCATTGTTTTAATTGTTCTTTTAGCCTACACCACAACTGGTGTGTTATCTTCACTTGTATTGGCGTACGAGAAAATTTGGCAGGAACTAAAAAATAAAGGGACATACCAATTAACCCGCAACATTCAATGTTTCTTTTTATGTTTAAATACATAATTCAGATCGATTCTTATTTTTTTGTCATATTTAACTTCAATAAATTAGTGTCTATAACTTCAAAAAAAATTTCTAACGTCTTTCATTTACAAATTTAATCAATTTTCTCTAGCGTTTGTCAAATATAAATTTCATGAATTTTCTGTAACTTTCGTCAAATGTACCTTAAAATGTACCTTAAAATACATTTGATCTAACTTTGTCAAATGTAACTTCAAATAAATTTCCTCTAACTTTTGTGAAATGTAACTTGAAATGAATTTCCTCTAACTTTTGTGAAATATAACTTCAAATAAATTTTCTCTAATTTTTGTCAAATGTAACTTTAAATAAATTTTAACTAATTTTCTCAAATGTAACTCCAAATAAATTTTCTCTATCTTTCGTCAAATGTAACTTGAAATAAATTTCCTTTAACTTTTGTCAAATGTCACACCAAGAAACTGTCTTTAACTTTTGTCATATATAACTTCAATAAAATATATCTAACTTCTGTCAAATGTAACTTCAAACAAATTTTCTCTTAGTCGAATGTAACTTCAAAATAAATTTTCTTTTAATTTTGTCAAATATAACCTCAATAAATTTTCTCTAACTTTTCTAACAAAAAAAAAAATCAATAAATTTTGTCTTACTTCTGTCAAATATACATTTAATGAATTTTCTATACCTTTTGTCAAATTTAGCTTTAATAAATTTTCTCTATGTCAAATGTAACTTCAATAAAATTTCTCTAACTTTGTCATTATGTAACTTTAAATAAATCTTCTCCAACTTCTCCAACTTACCTAAAGTTATCATCAGACTAAAAAAGTAACTAGCAATAAAGTAAAACAGTGATTTTACAATTACTTTACAGCTTTCGGCTTTAATTCGCAAATTCGGAATGATATTCCTACTGGTTTCCGTAGACAAAACAAAAGTTCCATTAATACAGTATCACAGTTAAATATGAATATTGAAGATCCTAATTATGTATTCAATTTATATTTTCCTGTTTTGGCCTGCGCAGGTAGCTTTCAGAAGGGTTTGGTGTATCTATACCTTCATTATCGTCCGCAAATTAATAAGAGGGACCTTTACATCACGAAATCATATATAATTAACTTATGCGTTCATTAATCTTATGATTGCCCGCTATAATAATAAATTGCTAATTATGGTTATGATATCGCTTTAATTGCATTTGATATTTTATCATGTATCTCAGCAAATTAGTCATTTCTGGCGGCCCCCCCCCCAAAAAAAAAATATATATATATATATATACATATATATAAGGGCATATGATCTATATCGTTCATCATAATTTTAATAGGACTAACGTTTGCAATCGACATATTTAGTCTAATATAAGTTGCCCCTTTCTGTACAATAATTAGAATTTGGTATCTTGAAGTTTGTTACCGGTTATTTCTCTAAATTACACACACACACACACATACACACACACACACACACAGGTATGTACGTATGTTTGTAGGTATGTATGTATATTCAAATATATGGTCTCAAAAAAAATATATATAAAAAAATGTGGTAATGAGGATGGAGTAAGCAGAAATGTTCGTAATAGCACTGATGAAAAAAAAAAATGAATAATGATGCTGAATCTTTTAAATGCTTAAGAACAACGCTGACCAGTACAGCTTTTTTTGAGTTAAGAGTCTGTTGAAAGATTATGAAGGTAAATAAAAAACGGCCAGACTAAACATGATTTATAAATCAAATACAATTGAAAATGCCTATGAAAGCCTAGTACGCTCTGTACTGATACACAAACAAACCATGGTACGAGAGTGTAACTAAATCGAAAAGAATGTGTTGACTTGGATTAAAGCTTTAAGAAGAATACGAGGGGTCAAGGTGGCAGAGTAGAGTTTATATAATCATACCATAACGGAGATTCCGTAAGTTCCATTTGTTCCTGGGATAGTGAAGAAAAAGGGAACGAAGAAGGCTACGAGGACATGTCCTTCGCGGCAACCCATTGGAGAAGAGTATGCGATAATCTAAGCTGGGTTCCTGAGGTCACTAGAAGAACGGAATGACTGACCTTGGGTGAGAACTGTACGACGGGAAATTGGAGGAGACTATCAAGCGGATGGAATATAGGCCTACGCTATTAATATTCAACGAGCTCTATTACCCTAGTAGCTAGCCTCGTCGACTGCAGTGAGGTACAGAATAGAACAGAATAAAGAATTTAGGCCAAAGGTCAATCGCTAGGACCTATGAGTTCATTCAGCGCTGAAACGGTAACTGACAGTTAAAAAGTTTGAAAGGAGTAACAGCGGGAAAACCTCAAAGCAGTCGCACTATGAATCAAATGTTAGGAGAGAGTGGTAAGTAAGATGGAACAAAGAGAATATGGACGGAGGTACAGTAAAAAGAATGAAAGAGGTTGCAGCTAGGGGTCTGAGTGGGGAAGGAAATAAGGCTAGCAACCTCAATCTTCAAATCTCTGAAGGGTAACACCTACCGCCACCTTTGCCAGGTAGACATGATTGAAAAATACTTCAGCTTTCGATTTCTAATTTTTTTTTTATTATGGCAACTGCGTGACTGGTACATTTTTTTTTTCAAGTAGATAGTTTGTCAATTTTTTTCATTATGACAACTATAAGACATTATGACAACTATAAGTTTTTTTATTCTAATGTATTTACAATAGTATTTCGACACGGCCTTCATTCGTTAGGCTGAAATTAAATCAGGGATTATTATTGTGTGTGTGGGTAGTTATTATATTAATGCAGATAAGTCTTTTTATGCAGTTTTATATACAAAATAGGGAAAATATACAAAGATATTTATTGCGAGATATAATTACGAATATAACTCTGATTAAGTCTCGGCTTTTATGATGCTACCCAAATTTACAGAAACGAGAGAGAGAGAGAGAGAGAGAGAGAGAGAGAGAGAGAGAGAGAACCAATAAACGTGAATTACGTAGATGAAACAAGCGGCGTAAATGTCACAATGAAACACGAAAACAGTCACACAAAAACGCTACGACTAGCTCTCTCTCTCTTTCCAGGGCGCCCTCCTCGGCCACTTTCAAATCCTCATCGCAGAGGAAGGAGAATCGTAGATAGCGGTCCTCCAGCGCTAGAAGGCTAAATAGCGCTATTAAAATAAGCAGCGGCCATTAGCTATCTCCCTAATAAAAGTCCCCATTATTATGATATCATCCGAGGGACCTTGGCATACGGAACTTGTGAGAAGACAATTTTGTTTGTCTTTCTTCTGAGTTGAGACCAATGTTCTGCTCCGGAATGCTGTCTTAGGCAAAGAAAAGACGGGGAAATTTCAAACTTACGTTCAGGAGAGGCAAGGGAAAAAAGGCGTGAACAGACTTCCAACTTACTCGGCCGTGTGCTAAAATCTATGGCCAAATAGATCCTTGTTTCAACAGCGAAAATCAAAATATATAAGTTATATTTTATTAAAAATAAATGTTCTGTGCTGTTTAACATGCACATTATTATTTTTTTTGTTTATTTCATTCTAATAAATAAATCATATATATCCTGTCCTAAAATTCCTGTATCTTCAACTAAG
This sequence comes from Macrobrachium nipponense, assembly GCF_015104395.2. Classification (NCBI taxonomy): domain Eukaryota; kingdom Metazoa; phylum Arthropoda; class Malacostraca; order Decapoda; family Palaemonidae; genus Macrobrachium; species Macrobrachium nipponense. The sequence continues at coordinate 72,144,810 of NC_087207.1, forward strand.
CACGAAACACCTTTTCCAGACCTTTTAAGGATTTTCCATAGGGCTTTCCTAAACAAGAACAAGAACAAGAACAAAGTAGTTCGTAGGCTTACTCCCCGAGTAAGCAAAAACGGGGTGTGACTTATGAGGTACAAGAAGTACAATCTTTGGACTTTTATACATTTCATGAAAGAAGACATTACGAGCAATTGAAATCTTAACTGGTTTCAGAAGCTGCACTCTGTCAAAATGCAAGAAATACTGGTTAGTGAATAGGAGCGCACAGGCCTGTGAGTACTTCGTACAAAGCAGTTGAAATGATTTGTTACGTTTTCACCTGTGCAAATAATCCAGTTGTTCTTTTGCGTGTTTGTAGGATCTTTCAAATACGGACGAACAGATTTTCCTGGATCCTGACGAACGCACTCACTGGGTGGCCCTGTAGAGGTTACTGTATTTTGTCGGGTGTCTATCAGTATTCAACTACATGATGCCATGAGTTCATGGCAGGAACATGCTTTGCATTGAAGTGGTATAGTGCTCACTGATTTTTTTAAAGTTATTTTTTGCTGTTAAATTTGGTGCAATCATAATTCACTATAGCTATAAGTCTATATGAATTATGGTTCGAAACCTCCCTTTTACACTTCCAAATATGTTCATCGCAAGTTCCTGCTGTTGCAACTTTTCCATTTACCGTGTGGTTACGCAATTTTAGAAAGTCCTATCCAGAGTCAAAGTAATAGGGTCTGCTCAACTCGGCAGTGGGGGCGGAGCTAATACTGTGATGTCAGAAGAGTAACACTACCCGTGCTTCTCCATTGAATTACTTAAAGAAGCTTTAGTTTTGATACATTTAATCCATATCGCATGGTTTTTTTTTTTTTTTTTTTTTTTTTTTTTTTTACAAAATCTTGATAAAACCTGTAAAGAGGTCACATACTTGATGTTTTTTAATAACCATTCAAAGTACATAGGGTCTGCTCAACTCGGCAGTGGGGGGGGGAGCTAATACTGTGACGTCACATGAGTAACACTCCCGTGTTTCTCCACTGAATTACTTAAAAAACCCTTAGTTTTTATACATTTAATCCATATCGTGTAGTGTTTTTCAAAAAATCTTTATGATAAAATCTGTACAGGTCACATGTTTGATTTTTTAATACCCATTCTCTCATTTAGTCACCAAACCTTGTTTTATTGCACAAAATATACCAGTTTGAACACACATAGCTACTCTAGCTTCCTTCATATGTTTATTCTTTACTTATTTACTTACTTACCTATATAATGGTTTGCTGTATTCTCTTCAAGTCCATTTCTTTTAACATGACAACTCTCTCTCTCTCTCTCTCTCTCTCTCTCTCTCTCTCTCTCTCTCTCTAGTAATATTATCAAGATTTTAAATCATTCTTAAGAAATGTACTTAGTTCTGTCACTATGTTCATACCTCACTTTGAAAAGCAACTTTTTTATGATAAAGGTTAGAATGATAGATTAATTATATTTTCCAAATCTTATTGTAAATACTTATTGTTATGCAATAAATACAAAGAAAATGTGGATACAGGCAGTGTAAAAAGTGGCAGTTGCATTTGCACGCCTTGGCCACAAAAAAGAAAACAATATCAAAAGAATAAGAATTCCATCATATACGATATAAGGTATCAAATGATGGAGAAAATGATACAGGGAACACATTTCCAGCAAATTTCTCATTAGCACTTCATATCACACAAATATACTTCCGAACACATAAGTTTACATATAACACAAACTGTATACATAAAGGTATTAATTATGCATGCCTCAAACGATTATAATATTTTCGAAGAAAGTACAAAAAGTTATTCTCAGTCTGGCTGGATGTATCTGATGACGTTTCACATGGGGCGGGGCTAGATTTCAGATCTCCCACGAACGCTTCATTTTTTAAAATTTTTGCGTGCGTAGATAATATTTTCTGTGCGCGATTATGGGTTTGAAAACAATTGTAATTGTAATGTGTCAGATACCAATTGAAATGACATTCTTTGTACTTTTACATGGTATATGGTAAAACTTAATAAGATGAAAAATTATGTAAGGAAAATGTGGTAAATATTTACATAAAATTTAAAAATTTTGGTCCGTCTTTGACCTAGAATTCCTCGAAAATTTCTGAGAACACCTATCAATTTTATTTATGCATTATATAGTAAATTTTATCAGCTTTCTAATCCATTTATTAGTTTCTTTCTATCATCATCCATTAGTCAGATACGCTACGAAACGTGAATGTATGTAGGATGACAGATGAAGTAATTGCACATTTTTGTGTGCGTAGATAATTTTTTCTGTGCGCGCTTGTGGTTTTGAAAGAAATCGTAATTGTAATGTGCTATATATCATTTGAAAGAGCATTCTTTGTACTTTAACGTATTATACGGCAACATGCAATAATAAGAAAATTTATATAAAAAAACGCCATCGCAAAAATAGTTATATGAAAATGTTATCGTAAATACAGTTTCATAAAGATATGGTCCTTTTGTAACTGATGACGTTTCACAAGGGGCGTGCATAGGTTTTAGTACCGCCTCGTAAGCAGACCCTGCATATTTTGACTCTGGTCCTATCTATTATATTAAATTACATTTGATATTAAATATTAAGACTGGTATCCAAGAATAAATAATTCGCTGAATAATTACTTTTTATTCAACTGGCACTATTGTAATATATATATTATATATTATATATATATATATATATATATATATATATATATATTATGATATATTTTAAATGATATCTAATGTGATATGCTATGGCGTTTCTTAGAATGTAGAGAATCAGCAATTTAACTTCCCTAGAGACAGTGTTCGAGTTTTGGGAATGCTGATGTGTCTTTTTGCTGTATGTGCAGATCTGTGCATGTCCTGTTGCTACAGGCGATCGCAGATGTGACTTTGAAACTGGTCTTAAGCAGTTTCGGGGCGTGAACATCGTGAACATGGTTCGTACGTATGTGTGCGCTTTTCCCCCTACATTAGGAAAAGTATTGTTACCATGAAGGGGAGACTATTACAGAGAGAAGGCAAGGCCGGGATGGCTCTGCCAAAATATTTTTGTTTAGTGTCAGTGCAACTGTGCTGAAATGGGTGAGTGTTATTATATCTATTTTGGCCAAAGTGTGGCTGGATTGTATTTGAATATTTATTTCAGATATATTCTGTTTATATGATCTTTTGGTTATAATCATGTGCTTACCAGAGTGTTCTGTCTTCTAACAGGCGTTTCTGGAAGAGGGGAACTATTTTCTGAAGAAGAGTGCGGATTGTTCATTGGAGAAATAGTGTACTGACTAATTACTGTGTTGACTGTGCCTATCTGTTATGGCTAAACTAATGTTGTTGTTAGATTAATTACCGAGGGTTATCTGAGTTATTTAGACTTTGAGTTAACATTCCATTTAATCATTCTGTTAAAAATCTGAGTTATTCAGTTAAATGCATATTTTTGTAATTCACGACTCTGATTTGATGACCTAGATAATGGAGAGAGAGAGAGAGAGAGAGAGAGAGAGAGAGAGAGAGAGAAAGAGTATTACCAATTACCAGTTGTCTGCTGCTCTGGTCTATCACTACCAAAATGATAACGAGATAATGACCATCTCGTTACTATATATATAATTTACATTATATATATATATATATATATATATATATATATATATATAATATGAATAACTTGATCACGCAATATATAAGACATGATGCATGAAAAGATGAGAAATACCTCAAGTAGAGGGTCGTGTAGACCGAAAGATCTCGGGATTTTTTGTCTTTTCATTTTTCCTCTGTGGCATTACCTTTATTTATATACAATATATACACACACACACATATATATTATATATATATATATATATATATATATATATATATCATCATATATAATTTACAATAGTGGGATTTATATAAAACGTCATTGTTTTGCGATGTATGTATTCTCGGGTACCAATCTTGTCGCACTTTCTATCCCTATGGAGGAGATGTGAAGTCAAGCCCGAGTGTTTTCAACTCAAACACCAGAGGTCTTTCGTTTGTTCTACAACTGCCCTCGGTTTTTCTAACCAGGAAATGTTGAAACGGTTTGTTTGATTTCTTCAAACTTCTCCCGAGAAAAATTTAAGGAGTGTAACATTTTTTCCTTGAAGGAAAATGACGGATAGAGAAGGTCGGAAAGCATGAGATGGGAGGTTATTTAGAGAAAAGGCGGAATGGAATGCAATGCATAATTTAGGCCATAGGCCAAGCACTGGGACCTATTAGGCCATTCAGCGCTGAGACGGAGATAAAAAAAGAAGAGAAAGGTTCGAGGTGTGTAACAAGAGGAAAACCTCAAAGCAGTTGCTATATGAAACAATTGTCAAGAGACGGTGGATAGCAATATGGAAGACAGAGAATATGAATGAAGATACAGTAAAAGGAATGAAAGGGCCTGCAGCTAGGGACGCTGCAAAGAACCCCAAGTAATGTCTACAGTGTACCGCGAGAGGTGAACTGACACCACTGCTGCGGGTACAGTACTATTCAGCGTCGCCAATACTATTATCAACAAATCACTAGAAAATCTGCCTCGAGCTGTTGTTCTCCAGCTATCAAATAGGCATGCAAGGCGTAAAGCTGAGTCGCTAAAGGAATAAAGGAACGCAGTTAATTCCTGACAACCCCATATCAATTTAGAGTTGCCGTTCGAGTACAGAATGTATAAACCCAATCCTGGAACCGAGGACAAATTTTGCTTGATGGATCAAGGGATAAGTAACGATAGAATCATCATTTTCGGTAGGGGTATTTGGCTGGAACATCCATCTCAACCATTTGGTATGTTGATGGAACATTCGCAATTGCCCCGCAATTATTTGATCAAGTTTATATTATTTCAGTCAATAAACACGGGGGTGTGTACCCCATATTATATGCACTCTTGCAGAATAAGCAACGTGCAACATATATGAGAATGTTAGAAATACTTAAGGAGCTGAAGCTTAAGTGAGTCCAAGGACGAGATGAGAAAAGATGATGAGACCTTAAAATTCTAGGTCGGTCGTGAACCTCCTCGACTGCCCACTCTCTCTAAACGAATAAATAAAATACGAGGTAAAGGAAGAAGGCGAGACGCCATTTTCCATGTCATC
>NC_087207.1:72152473-72184973 GCF_015104395.2 Macrobrachium nipponense
TAAAAATTTAAGAACATTGACTTGAAATTTTAATCAATTCAAATAATCTATTCTGAAAATAACTGGTGAATCCTTTTGGCGAAGAAAAAAACTCTCGAATTATTCTTTGTGTCCGTTATGAATAAATCCATATACATTCCTAATTGCCAATTACTTGGCCATAGTTACGGTACGTTTGGCTTATATCGAAGGGCGGATGTTGAATAGAAATCCCTTCTATAACTAAGTGGCCGGCTGTTGGACTGCATCACTGGACTTCATCATTGTATTTCTAAACAAAGACTGGAAGTACCGGGTGTTTCGAAATTAGAGCCCCCTCCCCCTTCCACAGAACAAATGGAAAGTTATGAAGTTTTTTGCTATAGACTATCTCCAAGTACATTATCTTAAGTTTCTATCAAGGTATTTTTCATTTTACATTTCTTGTATTTTCAGACTGAGTTACGGAGTTAGATACAGCCATGGCTAACGACTTGGATGAAATCCCAGAGGCCAAGGATGCTGGCGCATCCTTCATTTCACGTTCCTGGATAGCTAAATACATTAAAAGAGATGAATCCTTTGTTAAAAAAAAACTGGAAAAAAATTCATATGACTGTTATCGCTAAAAGACTGAGAATCTTGGAAGGCCTGAAGTCCTTTCTCAGGAGTCAAAAGACTTCATAGCTGAGGCAGTGGGTAGACCAAGAAAGTCTTTACAGAAATTGGCGTTTTAACTAGAAACAGAAAGGGGAAAGAAGAGGAGTTATAGTGCTGTATATCGTGAGTTGAAAAAATCTAGTATCAAGCCATTTTATGTTATCAGCAAGCCCAACATCACTCAGCAACAGAGAGAAGACTTTGCATGGTTTTGTGGCTCATTTCTTAAAGATTGGGATGAAGCTGACTTTCTCCATGAAGCAAAATTATAAAAATGACATCATTTGGGCTGCAAAGTTGGATGATATCAGTGGTGACATGCACTATCGCCAAGTTGTGAAATTTAGTGAATCTTTGGGAATTTTTCTGTTTCACAACCAAATGGTTAATGTGGATCATCAAAGAAAAAGGACAGTCATGGAATGGCAAATACTTCAGAGAAACTGTGCTTACTGGTGGAGTATTTCCTTTCCTCAAAGATCCTGAAAATGTGTTAGCTGTTGAAGAAGTCACATTTTTGCATGATAAGGCACCATGTTCAGGCTCTTCAGACACAGAAGCTGCTTCGAAACAGTGGTATCGATTTCTTCTTATTAAGTGAATTTCCAGGTGTGTGAAAACATTGGTAGTATCTTAAAGGATCGTTTTGAAACGCGTACAGTGAACTATGATGGTATACCAAGCCTCGACGACCTGCGAAGAGAGATGATTAAAGAGCTCAGGGAAATGGAATTTGAGTCTCAGCTTTTTTGGGATTTGCTGAAGTCATACCCCTTAAAAATGCAGGCTGAGGTACAGGCAGATGGAGGCCACACAAAATATTAAATACTCAGAGAGAAGCTTAAATAAATTCCTGTTCTGAATTACTTTTGTTTTTGTCCATATCAATTTTAGTTTATGTTGGGGCGGGGGACGCGGCTTTAATTTCGAAACACCCTGTATATGATTTTTTTTTTAAATTGGTTTTAAATCTGTTATGAGATGTTCACAATATTAAGGGTCCCCAGAGCTCCAAGTCGATTTTTTTTTTTTTTTTTTGCTGCAAAGTCTTCTGGTAATATCCTGAACTGTTTGGTTATATCAAAAAGAATTGTGTACTTTCTTTAAAAATCTCCTGTAATTCGTACGATCCGCATAACGTGTATGATCCACGTTCTCATAAAAAGCAAAACACAGTTTGCACAAGGATGGGAAATCGGCAATTTAAGCAACTCTGACACAGCAATTTTGTACCTTCGGCTATACCTAGGTCGAGTCACACAAAACCAACTCGGTTTACTCGACCAACGGGAAATTTCAGGCCTCTCTCAAAATAATTAGGGCTGACTTTGTGGTTTCATTAGCAGAATTATGCAAATACAGCTGAAATGAGAGAACTTTGATATTATTCTCATTATCATTTGGAAAATTAGATCACGGAAATCCAGAATAAAAAGCGCTTTTAAATAATTACTATATAGAGGAGTTGCAGACAGATGACTTAATCGAAATTAAATAGCGAAAGCATATTGAATATCAAAAATGATTAAGAGCCAGGAATCATGATTTATACATGACCTGTCCTACATGAGAAATAAATCTCAATCTGTCACACTCATCATAGGCATGCACACGAATCCAGATAAAGCAGTGAAGGACGAAAATATAAAAATATCTAATTTCTTGCAAGGTATAATGACAAAATGGGAAAACTAACCGGACACATATTTGAAAAAATATTTTAGTGGAAGGACAGACTATGGGAAGCGAATTCTGCATACGTGTTACATAATGTCTTCGAAGGAATATTTATACAATACTGAGAGAGAGAGAGAGAGAGAGAGAGAGAGAGAGAGAGAGAGAGAGAGAGAGAGAGAGAGAGAGGAAATATTTATCTTTTTCCCAATGGACATCACATCTAATCTTTTTAATATTTTAACAGAAGGACAGAAAATGGGAAGCGAAATTTGCCTATCTGTTGCATAATAACTTCGAAGGAATATTTATACATTATATAGTATATACATATATATATATATATATATATATATATATATATATATATATATATATGTATGTATGTGTATTTATGTATATATATATATATAATATATATAGATATAAGAGATATATGTATTATATAATCATATATATAGTATGTATTATATATATATATATATATATATATATTATATATATTATTATATATAATTATAGAGAGAGAGAGAGAGAGAGAGAGAGAGAGAGAGAGAGAAGAGAAAGAAATATTTATCTTTTTCCCAATGGACATCACATCTAATCCCCAAGGCATCTAGAAACAATTCAGGCCCAGCTGCCCACTAATAAAATGGCTAATAAAACCAGGCAATAAACGCGTGACTTTCCCCAGAAGAGCCTTTATTATCATCCTGGCCCGAGTCGCAGCAGCAGTCATACCTGGACCATCCTTCTGGACCAAGGCGGACCATCCTTCTTCTTCTTCTTCTCTTCTTCTTCTTCTTCTTCTTCTTCTTCTTATTCTTCTTCTTCTTCTTCTTCTTCTTCTCCTCTGACCAGAAGTCAAGGGCAGACCCAAACGTCTGCTCCACTTACACGTTCTTTCAAAAGTTCGGAAACGCACCTACGACCATTGACCCCCCACATGCATGTAATGCCTGGCAATTGCCCATTCTAATATTTTACGAGCTCGCTTCCTCATGCCACGCGTGTAATGTACTTCTGACTCAATGTAATGACGCCATTACGTATCCCTTGATCATCAATTTCGCTTCTTGCCGGCGTCATTTCGCCCGCGATGGCGAAAGGCATTCTCAAAAACTCGCCTGCATCTCCGTAATGGTTTGAATATAATTAACATCCCATAACGTCGCATCTGACTCCCGCTGGTCTTTCGAAATATGAATAGTACGGCACCGGGAGGAGAGGAGGCAGATGAATTACACTAAGTGATACGGAAAAGTTTCCGCCGTAAGGAGAATTTTATAATGGCTGCATGCAATATCCTTAATGTCCTTGTTTTCATCTGCAAGATGAATGGTAGTCATCCCCCCCCCTTTTTTTACTCTCTCTCTCTCTCTCTCTCTCTCTCTCTGTAAGTAAACACCGCAGTGTCTCGATGCATTTATGCACACATATTTGTTGGCTGATATCAAACATAGTAAAGTAGGATGCCAGGATAAGCTCAAGATCACACATTCTGTTCTACTCCGTGGAAGAAACTGTGAAAATAATAGATAATCCTAAGATTATCTATAATAGATAATCCCACAGATTAAGAAAAAAAACTAGTTAACAGCAATGTGAATTTGCACTGGGTGAAGCCATTAGATCCCTATTCGTAACGGCAAGCTTGATAACGTCACCATTTTTGGGCTACATTTCAGGAAAAGTACGTTACGCTCTGACACTTGATTCTAAGATCCATTTCTTGTAGAACTTTGGGGATTTCATTAAAAAACGGCAGCTTTTGGTGTATTTCGGATATCATTTCAAAGAGAGCGATTCGTGAAAATGAATTTATCATACGGTCCCTGGAGAAGGAATGCAATATATAATCACAATAAAGAAACCTGTTTGATAATATCTGATTACTGTGATGAACAATAATAGACCTGTAAATTACATTGCCCATTAAGAGTTTTATCTAGGAACTAAAGCAAGCTTAGGGAGGGAAGAAATAATGATTCTCATGAAAATAATTCTAGATCTATTTTATTTATTTATTTTTTTTTTGTAATGAAGAATTTGAGAATAACTATATAAACAGTTCATTGTGAGATACTACACACTGAGCAGCTCAAGATGCTGCTATGTAATGTGTTATTCGTGCCAACTTCACTGCAAGGACTGGGAGAATGTAGGTGTTTTACGATGATAGGACAAAATACGCTTTCAAATAGCATAAGAATATGACGCGTAGAATGAAAAATTATGATGTTCAGAAGTGATAGAGTCAGTTGGTAAAACTCTGAACACTGACAAGGTTCTGAGGTGGTAGATTTTGCCTTAAATTTCGAATTGGGTAAATATATATATATATATATATATATATATATATATATATATATATATATATATATATATATATTTTTTTTTTTTTCTTTTTCTTTTTCTTTTTACCCAATTCGAAATTTAAGGCAAAATCTACCACCTCAGAACCTTGTCAGTGTTCAGAGTTTTACCAACTGACTCTATCACTTCTGAACATCATAATTTTTCATTCTACGCGTCATATTCTTATGCTATTTGAAAGCGTATTTGGTCCTATCATCGTAAAACACCTACATTCTCCCAGTCTTTGCAGTGAAGTCGGCACCGCTAGGAAATCCTTGAGAGACGGAATCTCTTTTGGGTTATTGTCATGTACAGTTGGACACAGGTTTCCCTGGTACACCTTCTTGAGGGACTTCGAAAAATTATATGGTAACAGTGTTTACTGAGGGGGATGGGGGGAGGACTCTTCCTCTCTTAGCTAGAGTTCCACCAATAAGCTCTGGAATTCTTTCAGTGGGAGGAGTCATTAGGTATGATTGGAGAAACACACACACACACACACACACACACACACACACACACACACACACACGGAGTAAAAAAAAAAAGAAATCTGTGCAGGGTATATCGCTGTAACTAAGATTACTGTCTCACTTTTAATATGTTTGTTTATTAAGATTCCATTTAACTTTCGTCTAAGTCGTTATCTTACCACCGTGTCTGTTTATTATATATTGGTCATATTCATTACGCAATACTTAAAATTGATCAAAATTTTAGAGTTATGTTGGTATTGGAGAGAATCACGAATATCATAACAGGATATTTTAACCTTATCACGTAAGCAAAGTTTATAGTATCGGTTGCAGTGCGTTTCCTACCAATAATATAATAGGAAGCTATAAAGGGAAGCGCAGCAGCACTTCATTGAACATACCCAAAAACTCTGTGAACGTGTTTTAAGTGTCCGACACCTTAGCTCCTCTCTCTCTCTCTCTCTCTCCCATATTAGCTACTTTAAAGTGACATGTCATCTAGAAATACCACTGCGCTAAGTATTCAGTTTTGATATGTCATTAATACTCTTTAATCTTGACTAAACTAATATATGCATATATATTTTTTCGGGGGGCGGGGGGAGTGGTGTCGGGGATAGAGTTCTTGTTGTTAAGCCGTCTTACAGGTTTTGGAATTCTAAAATTTAATTCAAACTGACAAGCTTCTTGCTTTTGCTGTACCGATGTCCTCAGCCTGGCTTTGCTACAACTGAAATGGGTGGGGGACTAGGGGTAAGGTGGGCCTGTTGCGACCCCGATGAGTGGACGAAATACTAGATATGATCGTGGATAGAGTGTATGGCTAACGAAAAGCTCCACTTGAAATATTTTCTTGTTTATCTTTAATGCCTGCGTGTTTTTAGTGTTTATCCTAATATTATTAAAGTACTGTAGATTTTCTGAATACAACAACATTTACAAGAAGAAGGATTGGGTTAAACTCACTCTCTTTTGTAAATACATTAGAATGAAAAGGAGAGAGAGAGAGAGAGAGAGAGAGAGAGAGAGAGAGAGAGAGAGAGAGAGACTAGACGTTACTGAGGAATCAAAAAGAAACTACTAGGGACAGAGAAAATTCCACTACGTGTAATGGAAACCATTCCCATATGGTAAACTTAATTCGTTTGCCAATGATAAACAATTGTTGATATTCAGAGGTTTCATGTATTCATGGTTGGGTTTGTATTCCCTCTTGAATATACTGTAGAGGTTATTCCCAACACACCGTTCGTTACAATAAGTATTACATGATATGGATAAACATATCTGCTTGGCTTATATTTTCTAATATATTAATTGTGATACATGTTTTAATGTCATACGGACAGAAATTCCTTTCGCTCTTATCATCATTCTTGTGAGGATAAGAGACAGACGTCTCTATTGTTAAACAGCCCCTTCAGTCATTTACCTGTCCATTGTGGAAAAAGCTATTTGGAGAAATGTAGTATGATGATATTGTCCTAGGGTTCTCTTTTTAGATAATTTATAAAGAAAAAATCAGGATAGCGAAATTCCCTTTAGATGTTGAACTCCTTTAAAATATCAAATTCACCTTTCTAATAAATAAATTATAATAATCATGACCTGGAGCTAAACGATATGCATAGGTCTGTTTACGATTTTTTTTTTCATCATACGACATGGAAGTTCAGCGGAAGCCATGGGGTAATCCAAATATACACACTCAATTTTTACATTTATTTTTAATATTAGTGAGAAGTCCAACCACCTTCCTTCTAGATCACCTCTTGCAATCTGTTAGACATAGAAGATGAAGATTCATGGTTTCTGACGATCTGTGGTCGGTTGTGGAAGAGTTTCCATTGTGTTCCCAGAGGTTCATAAGTTGATCTTGTCTCTCCCTCTCAGGCTCCCAACATTTTACCAAATTAGCCTAAATATTCTCAGTGAGGTTTATGTCTGTATCCTTACTTGGCCAGTCAAGCAATTGCAGATCCTCTCGACCTTGAAAACATTCCTGCACTATTCTGGCCGTATGGGTGGGGCAGCAGTGTGAATGAAAATGACAGGAGCAGGTGGGGAGGAATAATTCCGCTGTTGAAGTGAAAGAAGTTAGAAATCCTGAAGAATTTCAATGTATTTTTCACCAGTGAACCTCCACTCAATCCTGGTGATATCCATATAATGTAAGAAGATCCAGCCCCACACGTTTACTGTGACATGCCCATTCCTGGTCACCTCGTAAATTTCTTCTGTAGTATCTAAAAGGAAAAAATCAAATTTTTAACAATTCACGCTTTGCTTTTCGTAATAGGGAAAATAATTCGATATCGTTTGGGGAAATAAAATGCTAAGTAACAACCCTTGCAATAAGTTAAGAATGTTTATTCATCTGCAAAGATTAATACTTATAATAGCATTAACTTTGATCTGCAACAGTCCGTTATGATATGATATTCTTTAATTCAGTAAACAGGCTGTACTCTGTATTATAAGTTTGCCTACGTGATTATCCATAACATTAATAATGTATTTGCTTAATGCATGAAAGCTGGCCATAGTAGAACTAATGGGGATTTTTCAATGAAGAATTTTTATTTTCACACTTCTCGTGGCAATTAATTCAATTAGCGGAAAATACATGGTTATTGACAAAATTATCTTTTGATTATAATATTAACCGTTGCTTATAATTATTATAGTGTGACTATTATTAATGATTTTAGAAACTCACCTTATATTACTCGGTCTTCAGTTACGTATTCTGCCGTGACTTCTGCTAGTAAAAGACCTTTCGTCACTGCATACGACTCGAGACCAAAATTCCATATCCTCCCCCACAAACTGTTGAACGAAGGCAAGCCTATCAGCACGATGCCGAGAAATTCCCTCTTGGCAGGAATTCTATGAGGTATTCCTGCCTCATGCAGACGTCTTAGCACCGTCATAGCCTAAACATTTAATGCCAAACGTTCACAAATAGCAATGGTATTGGTAAAAGGATCCTAATATGCTGCTCGTCGAATGTCGTCGTTATCCTAACGGGTGGTCATTCGTGGTGGAGGTCGTCGAACTGAAATACGTAATTAACATGCAGATACCTAGATAATCAAGATTAATTATAGCCTGTTTACTTATGGGAACGCTATTTGGTATTCTGGGAAGTGAAGATAAAGAATCACTATTTGAGTTCTACAGGACCAAGGCAACTGCAATTTAGGTTTCATAATTTCACGGGTTTATAAGGTTTATAGTTTAAAAAATTAATAAATAAATAAAATAAATAAATGCTATCCAAAGTCGGTCAATTTCCCAGTCTAAGCGTGCCTCCTTTTCCATTTATTTACTGTTGTAGGGGAGACGTCAACAGCACGTATTGAAAGCCCACTTTCTTGTAGAGCGACGATCTGTGCCCGGAGAACAATATGTTGCTGTTCATTTGGAGACTATAACGAATACTACTAGCAGAGGACAGACAGAAGCCCTATCAAAATTTACACAACACCTCAGTGTAGCCATGATTGGGTAACAAACTTGTTAGCGTGTAATAGAGGTGCTATAGCAGTGATATCGTTATCACCGAACAAAGTGATATATTAAATCACACGATTACTGGGACTGATTGATTGATTGGCTGTTACTGGCATTGCAACATCTCAGGTCATTACTGTCATTGGTAATTGTCTGTTTGAAACACTGTTTACTAAAGGTGGTGCTGTTCCTCTCTTAACGTGAATTCCACTAATCAGCTTTCGAGCTGTTTTAGTGTATAAGAGGTTGGAGGAGGCAAACTTGTAATAAGTATTAATCCTCATAGATGAATAAACAGTATCCTAATGCAGGGGTTGTTACTTAGCATTACATTTCCTCAAACGATATATCATTATTTTCCCTTTTACGGAAAGCAACGCGTAAATTGTAAAAAATTTAGATTGTTTTCCTTCAGATACCACCGAAAAAACATTTACGAAGTGGCCAGGAGTGGCTTGTAACCGTAAACGTGTGGGCCTGGATTTCCTTACATGGTATATGTGATATCACCAAGACTGAAGGGTTTCACCAGTAAAAATTACGTTAAAATTCTTAAGGATTTCTTCCTCCCTTAACTTCACCAGCGGAATTATCCCTTTCCACCTAGTCCTGTCATTTTCATTCATGACGGCTGCCCCATCCATACGGCGGCCAAAATAGTCCAGGAATGGTTTCAAGATCGAGAGGATTTGAATTGGTTGCCTGGCCAAATAAGGGTGCAGAACCACATAGATCCGTAGAAAGATAAAGTCGATTTATTAAAGATTGAACAATTCACAGGTGCCCCGAGAAAAGCCAAAGTGCAGTGGAAAAATCACTCCATTTCTAATCAGTTTTCTCCCATGTATACATAAGAAAAATATTTTATTTTTGTTCCCATTATTTTTATGCTCATCCATTTCGTATGAAGTAGCTACTGTCGCATATCTTATGTAATATAAGCTGGTTAGGGGTAATTACGTTTGCTTTATGTCTGTTACAATTAGAATCATAATTACCTGACCTGTTATCGAATTATAATTACAACTTCAATAATACTGAAATACAAAACTTAAATATTGGAAAAAAAATTCACAAAACTTTATGCACAAAAAAGGAAATAAATGGAATAAAACAATTTTTAGAATTGGTAGCTGGCTTGTTAAGATTCTCCCTTAATACTATAATAAATAAATTGGGTAGCGACTCAAAACATCTCTCTATTGCATTTGGTTAAGATGAGTTTACGAAAAGTAAGAGGGCTGCTCTAGGATAACAATTTCAAATAAAGTATTTATTATTTGAACTTTTCAGTTACAATTACAATTACCATAAAGTATAAATAAAAAACAACCGCAATTACAGTTAACTTCAAAACGTATAATTTAAAACATTTCAGATAAAAGGTAATGTTTATTTGTAATTGGTAAAGCTCTCTTACTGTGGGTTTCACAGACAGTGCAGTCACGTTTTTGGTCAATAACACTGTAATGAAGACTGGTATCAGTACGAGATTTTGCTATAATTTTTCGGTATAATCAAGGCTTTAACTCTAATGAATGTCCGGTAAAAATGCTCAATTTTTATTTGTAACACATAGAGCAACTGTAACCAGTTACCTATTCAAACCAATCTGTAGGCAATTGGCGGCTCTCTCTTTGCTAAAAAAAAAAAGTTGAAAAGTTGCGTGACAAACAGATTTCTGCTACCATGCCGACAGTTATGTTCCTAGGCGGCCATTTCTTCTTCACCTTCGTAATACAAGCATATGGCTGATGCCCTGAATCCAAATGAAGATTGCGAAGGAGGTAAACGAGCACAAGTATAACAGTAGCTTTACCATCAATCACAGTATCTATCGTTCTACTACTCCACCATACATGCAGATATCTCTCACTCTAATAATTATAATCATTTACTCCTTACCCAAGTCAATAGTCACTAAAGAAAGAAAAAACAATTTGACCTTAAGATAAAAATAGTAATAGTTACTACTACTGCTGCTGCTGCTGATACTAAGAATAATAGTAAAAAACAAAAAAATGATATATTACTGGTTATTATTATTAATAATTAATTAATATTGTTCCCTTGTTTTCAACGTAGACCAAAAGCAATATATCCATGCCTAAGGTAAGGTAGTACGGTACGGAATTTGCACATTTTTTCCGTACCTGAACTATACCGTACCGTACTTTGGTAAAATTGTCGTTGCGTAATTCCGTACCGTACACATAGGCTAAATATCGACCGTGCCGTACCGTACCGTAATGCCAGCCTTGCTGGCAGGTAACAACCGAGTGAATCGTTAGATATAAACAACATTGTAAATTATTATTATTAGTTTAGATAGATAGATAGATAAAAAAAATCGTAAAAAATATACTTTAACTGAAGTAACATTCAGAGAGAGAGGAAGGGGAGGATGAGGGAGAAGAGGAAGGTAGGTGAAGTGGTGGTAGGGAGAGGGTAGGCGAAGTTTTTTTTATAATGTTGTGGCCTCTTCGTACAGGACAAGTGTCCTCTTTTTATTATTTGTGATTCATGATACTCATAAATTACGGTACCGGTGTAGTACACTATAGCAAAATCTCGTACTTATACGAATCTTAGTTACAGAGAAATAGAATTCGCGAACACTTTTACCGAGCTAATTTTACGAAGCAGTGCTCAATGAGTATTCAGTTCTCAATGTAATTATTAACAGGAACAATAATTACGTGAGCATATCATACTATAATGGGCGTAATGTCTGTCTGTCTGTCTGTCATTCAATCACGGCCAAACGGCTGGTCAGAAGGGCATGAAACTTGGCAGGGTTATGGTGGGGACCCCTAAGTTGGTTTGTAATGGGGTTTCATCCAACCTACCGCCCTCCTTTGTAGGGGGTGGGGGTGAGAAGGGATTCCCTGAAACGAAGCTGTTTCTGGCCTCGAAACGAGGCTGGTTATTCCCGTAGACTTAGTTACTTTACGATTTTTCATACATAATTTCTGTACAACTTCCCCGGAGAAAGTCGCAAATATTTCAGCTCGGACACAATAGAAGATGAAAATTATCATCAATATCCGCAAGATTTTTTTAATAACTTAAATCCAATGGGACTGCCAGTGCACAAAATAACGTTAAAGAAGTACTGCCCGGTAATGTTGCTTCGGAATTTCGATCCTGCCAATGGACATAATAAAAAGAAAACTGACAAGTTCCTACTTTCTACTCTTCCTTTGGAAGACACAGTATCATAAGAGCATTTATCAGTAGCCATAACGCACTGACATACAAGTTGCGTCTTTGCAGTAACATAATGAAAAGAAAGATACTTTATTATTCGTATCACCGTGCAAAGTAATTGACAAAGAAACGAACCAATCAAGATCCCTGTTCCGTTAAATGAAAGTCACCGACAAGAGAGAGAGAGAGAGAGAGAGAGAGAGAGAGAGAGAGAGAGAGAGAGAGAGAGCCATTTAACGTCATTAATGCACTACAATTTTATAATTTTATCTTGCTATCGAAAAATGAGAGAGAGAAAGAGAGAGGTGATAATTTGTGATTTGAGAGCTAAGTAATCCGATAATCCCATCACTGTCTTCGTTACTTGACTTACATTGAGAGAGAGAGAGAGAGAGAGAGAGAATCATTAAAAGAGGGTAAACAATAATGAATACGAACTTCTTTACGTTCATTGATCGTCCCTTTACTTACTTTAAGAGAGAGAGAGAGAGAGAGAGAGAGAGAAAGAGAGAGAATATCATTAAAAGAGGGGAAACAACAATGAATAAGAGTTTCTCTGCGTTCAGTGATCGTCCCTTGAATTACATTACAAGAGAGAGAGAGAGAGACTATTCGTGTAATCACCCTTATTTTAATATTGCTGAACAAATAGTACATATAAATTTTCACTTCTGCACCCGTATTTTATCACCCATCGTAGATGGGTAAGTTTGCTAGTTATATTTAACAGTAGTATCTTTATTTCATACCATGGTGATTATGATCCCTATTGGCTAATCTTACAATCAAGGAACGATATAATGATATATGAAGCATGGTATTGTTTTACTCGACTCAAAACAGAGTCTGAATCCCAACAAAGGTGAGGTCGTCAGCAGGATTTTTAAATGGGTCAGACTTCATAACCACTCACCATGAATCGAAGGGACACAAATCTGGCGCTGCTAGGACGAATTGTCACTCTATGCGACAATGGCTTCTCGATACGAGCCATTGCATGTGATGTTGGTGTGTCCCCAACCACGGTACAGTTGTGGATAAGAAGGTGGGAGGAGAGTGGGAACTTGAACGACTTGCGTAAGTTGTTTATGCTGAATGATTGGTGGATATGTTACATTGTTCATGGTTATTTAATCTTGCTTATTTAATGTGAAAGTTTCTTTCTTAAATGTATTTCATCTCGCTATTATAATTTTAGTCAGACTACAGATATCCACAGCCATTCCAACACCACAGTAATATTTCAGGTGCACCTCCATAATTCCACACCGGTGGGTGGTTGGCCCTTGCCGACCTCAACCATGAACAAAGTTAGATAGTCGATTGAGTTATCTCGGTAAAATTAAGCCTATAAGATCATTTTATTTGTACCCACCCCGTCACAGTCATTGTGTCTTTTGATAGCTATAGTTTATTTATTAAATGTCATTTCAATGATTGCTCAGGAATGATTTACAGTTTTAATAACCACCAACCAAATTGAGAATATTATGGATATATGTAATCTCGTTCTACTTGATATGCTTTTGAAACCAAAAATATACAGCCATGTTTACTAAATTATGATCAATCCATCGAGTACAACATTCGAAGAATCTAGAATTGATTGCGATGTTATATAAATTATAAGTTAAGTTTAAGATAATATGTTCTCTTAGCTAGACCAGGGGGTCCACGGAAAACCACCCCAGCTGAGGATGATGCCATTATCAGGGCGGCTCGAGAGCAACCCTTAACCAACGCTGAGGCCATTCATGAAGACCTTGGATTAGAAGTGTCATCGATGACAGTACGACGCAGACTCCACGCTGGTGGGATTCATCACAGAACTCCAGCGACGAAGGAACTCTTGACGGAGTGACATAAGGCAGGGAGGCTTGATTTTGCCCAACGTCATGGTGATAAGGGTTTGGAGTTTTGGGGCAGGGTCATCTTTACTAACGAGAAGTGCTTCTCGTCCACATTGCATGGGAAGCTGCATTGTTGGCGAACAAATAGAACTCGGCATGATAAGGAAAATCATTACTTGCATCAATTATCAATAGTATTCTTCTTTATATTAATAATTAATCTTCAGATTTTGTTCCACAGAAGTGGACTGTCAAAATATACAAAGGGAGTTAACATAAATAAGAGTGCTATTTCTGAGATAAATATTAGGTATGGGACAGTGGCATCATTTGCTCTTTTTCCTCAAATATAATATATTAAATGAATAATTACACAATACAATTCTTTCAGTGTTGTTCATCACTGAGAATTTAAATTCTCCAAAGGTATCTATATATATGATTTATATTATACACCCCCATTTTTTTCTCTCATTCAGATATGAACCCCATAACATCATTGAGGTGGTTCGATCCGGCCATGTCACCTGCAACGTATGGGGCTGGGTGTGTGTGCATGGTATGGGTGATGTGTTCCGTATCGAGTGACGATTTACAGCAGCTAAGTATGTTGAGCTGCTGCAAACCTCCTTCTTGCCTTCGTTACGAGAAAGGAATTTTCCCTTCCACCAGGGCCCATCCTGTTCACACTGCTCACGTTGTTCAAGAGTGGTTTGCCAGACAGGATAACCTGCTTCTTCTTGAATGGCCGAGCAAAGGAGCAGATATGAATGTGATTGAACACGTGTGGGCCCAGATGGTGAACACATGGAAAATGGAACATGAGAGAGCATCACAGCAACTCATGGCTCACATCAACTCTCAGTGGAAAATTTGTAGACGGAGACCACAGCAAATTTTCAACCTTGTTCATTCGATGCCCGGCAGATTGAGGGAAGTGACTGAGAGAGAGGGTGGATGGTCGAGGTATTAGATTGTATAATATAAATGTTATATTTTTTATAATAGGACATAAAATGTTCTCATTTTGTTCTCGCTAGTTATTTGATTATATGTTTTAATAAACATAATTAACAACAAGTTTTATTATAAATATGATATTTTTGATATAATATTCGAAGTATCTGTAGAAAAAAAATGGCATAATGCCTCCATACAATATTGAGTGTATTGCAGTAAACTTTCCTACTTACTCAGGCCCCACATGTTTTTGATGTCTTCCTAATACCGTTTCTTGTTAACAGCATTGAATTATAGAACTGGATGACTCGCTGAGCACTGTTTTCATACAGTGAGGTCGGTAAAAGTATTGGCAAATTGCCTTACCTGTATACTTTGTTCTCTGTGGTGTGGCCGATACAGATATGATACTTCGCCACTTATTTTCGCTTATTAGCTTCTTGGAGTCTATTAAAATAGTTTCCATTATTTGAAATGTAATGCTTTATATCCTACGGATATTTTCAATGTATCTTTGGTAAAACCTAAGTTATATGAACAAGAGTAAAAATGTGGCATATTTTTTGGCCGTCGTTGTCGTTTCTGAGTATAGGGGTCATATGCTCTGTGGGACATTTTAAAAGGTAACTGTCAATTCAGTAGATGATACTCTCTTTATGTCAGCCACTATAAGGAAAGCCCAAATGACTTCACCTATCACCTGAGGTCAACGAAATATATAGTCTATAATATATCAGTGCATACATAATTCTAGAAAAAAACAACAGTTAACCCTTAAAAGGTCAACCACGTCATATGACGTGTTGCAGAAGTCGTCCCGACATATATGTTTTTTACGTCATGTGACGTTCTTAAGTTTTTAATTTTGTGTGCCTTCATAGCTTATTGTATCGATATTGGGTCTGTACTACTTAGTGCCTTATTAGAGGTCTTGCTGGCCGTTTGCACTGCTCGTCTTCCATTTGTATGAACTGCGCGGGGGAGGGGAGGTAAGGGTGGCCTAGGAGCTTGTCAGAAACGTCAAACCAGCTAATCAAACCAGCTAATCCTGTGTGGCAAAGGACTGGTGGCGATAATTTTTTGCCTCACACCTTCGATTTTGATGATAGTATATCAGGAATAAAGTTTTTTTATTCTATTTTTAATGATTCTATAATGAACACTGACTGTAGAGAGATCCAATCGTTAATTTCAAGTTATGAAATGGGGAAATATATCAAGCGAACACTCAAGGGAACAAGAGTTTATGACATTACAGTATCAGAGATGAGAAATTTCTTTGCTTTGGTTATGCTTATGGGTATTGTCAGGAAGGGCAATCTTCGATATTATTGGGTCACTGATCCTCTCCTGAATACACTAATGGCATATCAGAACTGCATACTGAGCGCAGGGGTTTTTCTTATCACTAAGTTAGCTAGTATAGCTGAGAGAGAGATATATATAAGTTAGCTAGTATAAGAGAGAGAGAGAGAGAGAGAGAGAGAGAGAGAGAGAGAGGAAACGCACTGCAACCAATGCTGTAAACTTGGCTTACGTGATAAGGTTAAAATATCCTGTTATGATGTTCGTGATTTTCGGCAATAACAATATAACTTTAAAAAGTTCATCCATTTTAAGTATTGTGTAATGCATATGACCGATATATAATAATAGACACAGTTGTAAGATAACGTCTTGGCCGAAAGTTAAATGGAACCTTAATAAACAAACTTATATTACAAGTGAGACAACAATCTTTA
This sequence comes from Macrobrachium nipponense, assembly GCF_015104395.2. Lineage (NCBI taxonomy): Eukaryota > Metazoa > Arthropoda > Malacostraca > Decapoda > Palaemonidae > Macrobrachium > Macrobrachium nipponense. Next base: position 72,168,899 of record NC_087207.1, read on the forward strand.
TTACAACGATATAAACTGCTCAGATTTTTTTTACTCGGTGTGTGTGTGTCTTTCTCCAACCATTCCTAACTCCGCCCACCAAACGAACTCCAGAACTTATTGGTGGAACGCTTGTTAGCAGAAAAGGGGTTCTCCCCCCCCATCTCCCTCAGTAAACACTGTTACCATGTAATTTTTCGAAATCTCGCAAGACGGTGTACCAGGGAAACCTGTGTCCAACTGTACCATCTGCCCTCGAAAGAGTTTCATCTTCAATATGTGCTTTTTTTTCAATTCCACCTTCTATTGCATATATATATTATGATTGAGTATATATATATATATATCATATATATATATATATCTATATATATATTATATTATATATATATGCAATAAAAGATGGAATTGAAACACATATTGAAGATGAAACTCTTTCGAGGGCAGATGGTACATGACAATAATCCAAAAATGATTCCGTCTCTCAAGGATTTCCTAGCGCTTCATGAACCTGTTTTTTAGATAACACAATTTAGATAACAAATGCTGTGGAATAATTCAAAAAAATCTTACAAAACAAATCAATAAAAAAAGTAGTTTCATCACATGGAGAGCAATTTTCACTACAGTGACCGTAGAGGAGTTAGAGAAGCTTCGATATGTGCATTAGTTTTAAGACGCATAACAATAAAAACTTCCCTGCCTAAAGTTTTACTGAAACTTCATCTTAAATGGTAGCTAGTTTTTCCCCGTCAAACAGCTGATGATATTCCTAATCAGTATTTTTACTACCTTACTTCTCTTATTGCTATTCTCTCCTCTAAGAATTTTTCAATTTTCTGTTTCTTACATTTTGGCTTCTCAGGTTTAATTCCTTGTTTTTTTTTTTATTGTTTCAAGTTATCTGATGTCTTTCTTCTATTGTTTATTGAAACCCTCATCATCTTTGAACTATTCAAAACTAGTTACTTCACTATTACTTTTTTATTTTAAACTTGCTTAGGGTATTTCGGCAAATGTCAGTGTGTTACCCCCTTCAAGTTATTGTTTTTCGACATTTTAAGAAAAGACCCGACACTAACATACCTCCTCTTAATATACTAAAATACTCTTGAATAATAATAATAATAATAATAATAATAATAATAATAATAATAATAATAATAATAATAATAATAATAATAATAATAATAATAATTTGGCACAGTATGCTTACAAAACAACGATTAAGTTTTATGAGCCAATAACGAAAACCATAACCTTGAATTTCTTTTTTTTATAAACGTGCTTAATGATGTAACGTTTTTGAATGCATTCCACAGTGTTGTGCGAGCATTTCATTTGGCCATTTCGGAAAAATCATGTACATTTTCTTTTACTCCTTTTATTTCTCGCGTGCATTTAAAAGAATTTCCCGCAACGCGCATTTGAAAACACACTTCTGTACACGGCTGATGATGGCTGTTACTTCACGCGACATGCTTTGCAAGGGGAATTTTGATTTTCCTTTATGGAAATTCACCAGCGTTTTCATAAGCAATAATCGTACCCTCGCCGTCACGAGTCTGGACATTGGCCATCGACAATGAATACTGAAGCCTTTATGGCCGCGAGGAACTTGTGCAGCGGAGCTTTTGAATGTTGATCGAAGGCACTAGATCTTCATTTTTGCTTTTACTCCGAGCACCTTATGGGCAATTTTGCATGACAAGAGGATGTACCTCTTTATTGACAACTATTGGCAGCTTACGGGCAATTATGCTCAAGAGGATGTCTCTCTTTATAGCTGGCAATGACACCATTGTCTTCTGAAAACCATCGAGCTATATAGTTTTTTTTTTTTTTTTTTTTTTTTTTTTTTTTTTTTTTTTTTTTTTAAGCGGTTAGGGAGGGCCAGGCTATCACTGGTTGACCATTTCGCCACTAGCACGGATAATGTATCCTAAGGGTCGTGCATTCACCTTGTTCAAGGAAATGGCTGATGACTTGAAGCAGAATATGAATGCTTTCATGAGATTAGTATTGAGTCACAACAGTTGCTGAATTAAGTGGGATTTTGTTAAATTATGCAGCTTCTGTGCTTGGTTTCATATACCATGATTATCACCGACGAAATTAGACGGATATCATCATCAAACGTCTCGCCGCCACTTGATGACACTGAAATGGTCGACTATTTTTAAACAGCTCTCATTTTATCCCACCCACATGTGACGTTCTCAACTGGAATGCATGTATATGTTACAGGGAATATGAGAAATGCAGGGATTTCACGAAATCCCTAGGGAATATGTGAAATAACAAATTCGTTTAGGGACATTTGATCCCCAAGGGCTAGTACTAAACACGGTGAAACAGTGATTCATCTACACTGTTTCGCCTGGTTTAGCACTAGCCCCTCGGGGATCAAATGCACTTATGGTCATTTGATCCCCCGCGAGCTAGTACTAAACACGGCGAAATACATTTGACTCCCCAGGGGCTAGTACTAAACACAGCGAAACAGTGTAGATGAATCACTGTTTCTCCGTGTTTAGTACTAGCTCTTGTGGTTCAAATGTTCCTAAGTGAATTGATCATATTCCCTGTAACATATATTCGACCGTGTTGAGGAACATAAAAAAAAAAAAAACGTTAGCGTTCTTCCGGACGTTTAATTTTGAACAATTCGGGAACATAAAGTCGACGGGAACTATTTTCAGTGTCTGCCAATAAAACCCTTGAGTATTATTCACATAATAATACTGTTTATAACCTTCGACGTGAAACTCTTCATCGCCCACTCATAAACAGGAGCCTCTTGCGGCAAGAAGCAGTTTGCCTTTATTAGTATTTCGGAAACCCCCGGGAAAAGCATTCTCGCGGCAATAAGTTTCTCTCTCCAAGCAGAGTTGCAGTAAATATCAAGGCCACATGGGGCTGAGTAACTTGGAGTTATAGTGAGAGCAGGTAAGCAGGTAGCCCGGAAGAGTCCAAAAGAATGAATTCGGAACTGCTGTTTGTGCATATTCATGCTTGGAGTCACGATATACTCCACGTCTCAGGGAAAGTTCGAAGAGCAAAATGCTTGTTCCGAGAATGCTTGGCTCCAAGAAATTAGATATTTTCTACTAAACTATCTGCCTTTATATGTATGTATGTATGTATGTATGTATGTATGTATGTATGTGTGTGTGTGTGTATATATATATATATATATATATATATATATATATATATATATATATATATATATATATATATATATATATATATATATGTACAACTGACTATCTTGTTAGTGTTCTTTTCTGCGTCCTGCAATTATAATATCCATTAGATGAGATTTGATATTACTCTTATCATCATAATTTTTCTCATTATTACGTTTTTGAAACAATTTTTTCATAATATATACAATTAACCTCCTTCCAAATCCTAATTAGATTATACTGATGTCGTATTGGTAATCGACTCATGAGTTCTGTTAGATTACATATGATTCCGTATCTGATCGACTTGGAAACATTACGAAAAAGAATTATAGTATTGTGTTTAGTGAATGTGTGTTGAAGAGGCAAAAAAAAAGATTGTTATATTATACAATATTTGATTGTCTTTTCCTGATTGTAGAGTTTCAATGTCAAGATGTCTTGTACAACCTCCATACTCTCCAATAAAATTCTCAGAAATTATCTAGAAAAGGTTAGATTTTTTTATACTTTCTTATAAAATGCTGAATAATGTAACCAATATATATACGTATATATAAATGATCTTTGTTTATCTTTGAAGAATAATTAATCGGATTATTAAACGCATTATACACAAGTCTGTGAAACAACTCTCACTTCAGTAATAGATTATCCTGTTCTTTGTTTGATGTGACGAAACTCTTTACCAGTGACCTTCTACAGTCGTATTGGTTACATTATTCAGGATTTGTCAAGAAAGTCTAAAAAAAAAATCTAATCTTTTCTAGATAATTTCTGAGAATGTCCTTGAAGAATATAGAGGTTGTACAACACATCTTGACGTTAAAACTCTATAATCAAGAAAAGACAATCAAATATTGTATAACATAACTATCTTGTTTTGCCTCTTCAACACACATTCACTAAACACAATACTGTAATTCCTTATCCTAATGATTCCGAGTCGATCAGATACGGAATCATATTATGTAATCTAACAGAACTCTTGAGTCGATTACCAATTCGACATCAGTATAATCTAACTAGGATTTAGAATGAGGTTAATTGTATATTTCACGAAAAAACAACAATTGTTTGAAAAACGTAATAATAACAGCGATTATGATAATGAGTAGTATCAAATTTCATCTAATGGCTACCATAATTGCAGGGCGCAGAAAAAAATATAAAACACTAACAAGATAGTCAGTTGTATAACATCCAATCAAGAGTGTAAATACGCTTGGCATACTGTGAACAGCGATACTGGATGTGTGTCGAGTTTCTTTCTCTCTCTCTCTCTCTCTCTCTCTCTCTCTCTCTCTCTCTACTCACACACACACACACAAGCTTGCCTGCTCGCGCGTTGCTAAGGAGATAATTTTTGTGTGAAGTCAATTACGGAATCATGTCGCAAACATGCATATGTACTTTTTGGAGATAAAGTTTCACTTTTGGTCAACATTACTATAATATATAGTCTTCCGCTCCAGGAAGCAATATCCAGCAACTCCCTGGAAATGTTACGTATGCTCCCATTAGGTGTAAATGAATATGAACGTGTGTATGTATATGTACGTATGTGTGTTTGTGTCCATTTGTACATTCAGACCAAATGAAGAGCGGATGAGTATGTGTAACACCTCTACTCTGTGTATCACGAGCAATATGCCAGTCTATTTCTTGTACTACTACATCTACGTATTATGGCTGAATTGGATACTTCACCTCTCTCTCTCTCTCTCGTTTACAAATATTACACCTTTCAGGAATGAAGCCCTCCCTACCATCTCTCTGTATATCTCGCTGTCATTTGCATGCATTACATCCAAAAGCATTCATCACTTTCTGCTATAAACTATATACTATATATTTCGAGCTAGGGCCCCTTCTCTCTCTCTCTCTCTCTCTCTCTCTCTCTCTCTCTCTCTCTCTCTCTCTCATGGACGACATTTCTGAGATGATATGCTTCCTCTCTCTCTCACTCTCTCTCTCTCTCTCTCTCTCTCTCTCTCTGTAACACATCCCATTGTGGGAACTTCTTTACATACAGGATATGTGACACATGGAATAAACTGCTACCAGAAGTTGTAAACAGCAACAGTGTGGAAGAGTTTAAAAGAAAGCCAGACAAAATCATTAGGACACTATGGATGCACAGTAAAACCTGCTCCTACAGATAAGTGAGCACACGATGTCTCTCGGATGGATAAACGAGTCTTTGAGACATCATAATCCTTGTAACCTGTAACTCTCTCTCATGGACTGCATTTCTGAGAAGATATGCTGCCCTCTCTCTCTCTCTTCCACGTAATACATCTCTTTCTTCCTGCCATTTGCATGCATTACATCTGTAGACCTATATCACCATCTGCTATATGCTACGTACATCTGAGGTAGGGCTCTCTCTCTCTCTCTCTCTCTCTCTCTCTCTCTCTCTCTCCCTTTTCCATGTAGTACATCCCTTTAGATGGGAACCATTCTGTCCCCAATCTGGAGGTCGCATGGGACAATGGCACGGCGGCTGCTACCCTTTTTTTTTTTTTTTTCTCTCGTCGGGGAACAAGACGACTCTGACCACAGTCACAGGGGCGGCATTTGTCCTTCTCTTCTTCTTCATCCGGAAAGACAATGGGATCGACGATCAAATGACCGCGGGATTGTTGTTGGCGCGTCTCGTGGTTCCTTAACAAGATAATAAAGGAATCCTTGGGATGTTGGGAATAGGGGGTCGGCGGGGAGTTGCGGGGAGTTGGGGGGAGGTTCAGGCGTACTTTCCAAGGTGGCCATTCCTCTCTCGTTCCTCTGCTCTTTTTCTGGGGATGAGGATGAGATAAGGGATGAGATAAGTCCATCACCAGATTAGGTGGTTTATTTAGCATCATCGAAGTCCTGGCGATGACGTTGGACAAAAGGCACGACGAACATCCGTTGTAATTCGGTGTAATTATCTGATACTTCGAGAACCTGGGCTTTATGTCAGTGAATATTTTGTGATACATGGAATTTATTTCACCAACTACAAATATGTGTAACGATAATGGATGAAAAAAATAAAGCAACGTATCATAACTTTAAATAGAAAGGACACATAAAGATTAAATAAGTTAAGAATGGATGTCGTTTGTATGAGGCTTTCCATTTATAATTTTATTTATTTTTTATTTTTTTTTGCCCGGTCTTCCAATATTTTACAAATGATTATTTGGTTCTGCTGAACCTTTCTCTGCGTAACTTCTCTTTACAAAACTATCACATATCAGTTCTGAATCTCACGATAAATTCCAATTTAGAACAGTATCTATGTAAAAAGTGTCGTCTATACCATACAAAACACATAGTTACTATTATAGAGAAGCTATATTTTAGTTAGAATGCAAATGTAAGTTCGCAAAAGTATTTGTATTTGTGTGTGTGTGTGTATATATAATCGTATGTTTAGCATCATTTCAACAATATAATAAACGACAAACGGATGCTTAAAGTGCGCAATATATTTTCTTACTCACAGGTATACTGACGTTGAGAGAGAGAGAGAGAGAGAGAGAGAGAGAGAGAGAGAGAGAGAGAGAGAGAGAGAGAACCTTATGCATATCGTGCAAATAGTTTCACAGCACTTGGATGCAAATTACCTCGTCAAGGCTTCGAGAGTTGACGGAGCACTGACCGCTCTTTCTATCTCCTCCCTAGGACGACTAACAACTGGGTGCTCATTCAGAACTTAAGTCAAAAGAATCATGTTCGATTTTAGTGAGTGATTCCGGATTTTAGTGAATGATTCCGGATTTTAGTGAATGAACCGGGATTTTAGTGAATGATTCCGGATTTTAGTGAATGATCCCGGATTTTAGTGAATGATTTCGGATTTAAATGAATGATTCCGGATTTCAGGAAATGATTCCGGATTTCAGTGAATGTTCTCGGATTTTAGGGAATGATCCCGGATTTTAGTGAATGATTACTGATTTTAAGGAATAATTCCGGATTTTTGGGAAATTATTTCGAATTTTAGGGAAATTATTCCAGATTTCAGGGAATGATTCCCGATTCGTCTTTCCTCCTCCAGTTCGAGACTAGAGCACTGGTCACTCAGGGGAGAGAGAGAGAGAGAGAGAGAGAGAGAGAGAGAGAGAGAGAGAGAGAGAGAGAGAGAGAGAGAGAGAGAGAGTATTTATCTTAGGGAGTTATGAGTTACTGATTTGCAACCCTGCCATTTGCAAAAATGAAAAAAAGAAAAAACACACCTTATTAAACTAGTTACCACTTGGAGGTCGATTATTACTCAATGCCAACATATTACAAAAAATGTCAAGTTCCAAAATATAACATATATTGTAATTCCTATATAATCACTCCATGTATGATTTTCGTATCCTTCATAAAATTAATTATTAAGGGTATAATCTAATGATAAGATATCTCTCTGCTCTGCACAGCTTTGGATGAAAGACGTCAACATAAACAACTCATAAACACTTCGGAATGGAATATAAAATCTAGGCTAAAGGCCAAGCACTGGGATCAATGAGGCCATTCAGAGTAAGACGGTTTCAAAGACGTAAACAGGAATAAAACCTCAAAGCAGTTGCACTATGAAACAATTGTTAAGGGAAGGCGGAAAGCAAGCTGGAAGAAAGAGACTAAGAAAGGAGGTCCAGTTAAAATGAATACCTACAGTGCACAGCGTGAGGTGCAGTGATGGCGCACTACCTCGCTACGGGAACACTGCGAATTACAAAATTAAAGGGTCATTTTTTTAAGCATTTTGGGAAGACAAAATCTCCCTCCCCCTTAAACACCCCCCCCCCCCCCCGGAAAAAAAAAAAATCGACCCAACAAAGAACTGCTATGAAGGCCGATGACAAATGACGATTCGACTGTCAGAGAATCGTTTCGGCCCGTAGGCAAATGGCAGTTTTGATTGGCCCAAAGGGAAAGAGGCGTGGGCGAAGGCTAGTTTTTGAATGTGAGTTCCGATGACCGGCAGGATTTGCATTCATCCTCCAATAAATCCTGATCTAGAGGAGGAATAGTTGTTAAATGTGTGATGGCAAGAGGGGAAAGAATTATTACACCAAAATTCTCTCCGTTCCTGAAAATATAACTATTCAGGAATTTGTGGATTATATATAGGGTATACATACATACATACATACATACACACACACACACACCACATATATATATTTATATATTTATCACATGTATGCAAGTATATTCGTATTTTGTAATCACGACACATATATACAAATATACATGCATACATACATACACACACACACAACACACACACACATATATATATATTATATATATATATATTATATATATATGTATATAGTATATATATACATATAAACTGATAATATGTATCGTTGTGACATTTCTTGGAATGTGAAGACCTGAGAAAGCTGACATCTCTTTCTGGGATGGTGTGATACGAAGATGCTTACTTGAGCAGGTCAATGTTCGTTCTGTGGGTATGTGAGTTCTTGAGGGCTTGTTCAAGGTGCCTTTGAAAACTGGCTGCGACCAGTTAATTGGGGCGTTGACGAGGAGTGTGAATTCGTCTGTACGTGTACTAACTATGTCCGTTGATAACGGCTTGGTTTAGCCGAGAACTGTGGAGACAGCTACGGGAGAAAAGGCAGAATGCTGGGATAGCTCTGCGAAAGTCTATTTATTAAAGTGTGTGAAGTTCCAGGCTGCAATAGGTGAGTTATCATGATTTAGCCAAAGGGATGGCTTGTTGTCTGTTTGACATTTTGTAAAGATCTTCCATTTCATTTAGTCTTTTGACTTTTTTTTTTACAAATGCGTGTACTCAATTGTGTGTTCTCCTGTCTTTTAAACAGGCGGTTCTAGTGAGTGGACCGAGTATCCTAGGGACCGAGTGTCCTAGTGAGGGGACTGTATTTTAGAGAAGAGATAATTGGTGTGACTAATTACTGATTAAGACATTTAAATACCGGGGGGTTATCTGAGATAGTTGTCTGTGAGACTTGAACTATTATCATTCTGTTAATTGTCCTGTAAGATCATGAATGATTCAACTAGTACTTTACTTTGAATAAAACGTTATATTTTTTGTAACTCCGACTCTGATTTGATGACCTGATGGAATGGAGAGAGAGAGAGAGAGAGAGAGAGAGAGAGAGAGAGAGAGAGAGAGAGAGAGAGAAGAGACTGAGGGTTATCAGTTCGCCTAACGCTCAGGCTAAACGCATACCAAATATTAAATACCGGGGGGGGGGGGCGACGCCCTTCGCTCGTATATATATATATATATATATATATATATATATATATATATATATATATATATAATAGATATATGAGAGAGAGAGAGAGAGAGAGAGAGAGTAGAGATAGAGAGAGAGAATGAAATTGAGAGAGAGAGAGGGGGGGGGGGTAAATATTATACCTTTAACGCTTTAACGTGGAAAATTTAATATTTTCACCTTCTCAAAATTAATTTGCATAATTCCGGCGTTAATAACGTTAGGCCCTCCGAACTGGGGCACCACTTTCAAACTTGGTATGAATTTCAATGGGCCTCTGAATTTCAAGTAACATGATTAATGTATTTTCGATAATACATATATCCTGACGGTGACGTATCAGTAGTCTTCTATAAGAGACAATATTCCTCTCGGTTCGAAGATGAATACGGATTTCTTTTAATACACGATATCTTTTTTTTTTTTTTAAGTAGAGATCTAATAAATGACACCAAATAGAATAGGTAATCGTCCTTAATGTACTTGCATGAATATTGCGTCATTCAAGATTCTTCAGACACACATCTCTTTATAATCGTCTCTCAAGTCTCTCGTGAAAGTTATAAGCAATTTTCCATTAAGGACAAATGAAAAAGCATTCTGAGATCAACTCCTCCTTTCGCAGTGAGTGAAACTCGTACCAAGATTTAATCTCCCCGAAAGACAACGAGAGAAATGGGACTGAACGACCTCAGGTATACCTGAGAGCCACAATGAGTCACAATGAGGAAGGAGACCCATCTCAGTAGTATAGTAGATTCACATCAACCGTGCATTTGATGTCTAGGCCCATCCCTTACGACGCTCCTGATTGGCCGTTGATAAGCCAGTCACAGGGCTGGAAACTCTCAGTCTCTCGAGAGAGTTGACATAGGCAGGATGTACGTTCCACTTTTCCTGAGGGATAGGTACGTCTTTCAGGAGAGGTGGAACATACATCCTGCCTCTGTGAACTTTCTCGAGAGCCTGAGAGTTTCCAGCCCTATGATTGGCTTATCAACAGCCAATCAGGAGCGTCGTAAGGGACGGGCCTAGACATCAAATGCACGGCTGATGTGAATCTACTTTTTTTTTTTTTTTAACAGCAGCCCAATAATAAAGTAGTTGTCGTAGTAACGAATATTTCATCCACATCTAAGACCTAATGTGAAGTGACAAAGTTGAGATAGCTGTTTCATGGTAATTCTTTAGTTTTAAAAATATGATGTCGGTGAAATATATATTTAAGACGTCTCTATTATTCTGAAGATGAACCCTATTGATATGGAACAAGCCCACCAAGGGGGCCACTGACTTGAAATTCAAGCACCAAAGAATGCGTTGTTTGTTTGTTTGTATGGTGTTTTTACGTTGCATGGAACCAGTGGTTATTCAGCAACGGGACCAACAGCTTTACGTGACTTCCGAACCACGTCGAGAGTGAACTTCTATTACCAGAAATACACAACTCTCACTCCTCAATGGAATGGCCGAGAATCGAACCCGCGACCACCGAGGTGGGACGCTAATACCATACCAAAGAAGATATTTTTTTTCTTTTTTGATAAGTGAGATAATTAATAAATTAATACAGATAAAAATGTATTAAAATACCCGAAAAGTATTAAGCATTTTTCAGAGCTTAGTGAGCTATAACGGTTTTCGTTATTGCCTACATCGGTCCTTGTCATTAATAGAGTATTAGCAAAAATACTTGGGTCATCGTCATTTTTTTAATGCAACGCAAGATGGATTGAACCGAGTAAAAAGTAACTTTGCTGTTTCTTTCTTCAACTTAAAATCTGTTCGGATAACTCAACTACTGAGAGAATTACGTAATGTGCATAAAGATTACTCTCACTTAAAGAAGATACCTGTGTTTCCGAGGAACGACTGAGAGAAATACGATATAAAAACAAGGAGTGAGATACTGACTGCCGTACAGTTATTTTCCTACAGATGTTGTACAAGCTTCAGTGCTGAAGAACTGAAAGGACGAAAATTATATACTGAAGACCTCAAACTCTTACGTAGGTTATCATATTCAATTCAACACAGCCAATCAATTGTGAATTTAACATTTATTTTACTTCTAAATGATTTATCTGTCGAGCTAAGACCCTGTAACGAGTCCTCCAATCTCCCGTCAATGTAAGCAAACTAGGTACGAGTAATATAAAAGGGGTTTATTTATGTCTTGTGATAACGAGTGCTAACCCGTCCCATATAACTAATGAGGGAGAGATTAGACTGATATGATGACGACATTACGCCATGGCGGGGAAATATCATCGTCATTATCGCAATGAATTAACGTCATTAGGGTGAGTGCTCTGTTTCCACATCAATATCTATAATTGCTCGTTCGAGATTTAATTACATTATCTTTTATCAATTACGTGATTAATCATCATTGAGAGTAAATCTCGCGTACAATGCTGAGTTGTACCCAACGTAATCGTATCATTGATATTAAAATTTCGAACTGTCTTTATTTTATTTTTAATAATTCGACACTAAGGCTAAAAGAATATTTGGCGCTAACTATGGCAGGCGGTCTAATGTGTTTAGTACTAGGCCCTAGGGAATCAAATGTGTTTCGCCGAATTTAGTACTAAGCCCCCTTAGGAATCAAATGTGAACAAGTGCACTTAGGGTTATTTGGTCCCAGTGAGGATAGAACTAAACAGGGCGAAACACCTGTGATTCCCTTGGAGTTAGTACTAAATACGGCAAAACACTTGTCATTCCCTAGGGGCTAGTACTAAACACGGCGAAACACATCTGATCCCCGAAGCCCCTAGTACTAACCACAGCGAAACTGAAGAAGCACGCAGGTAGACCGCCTACTCACTGTAAATACGAGGCATCATTTTTGTGGAGAGAGAGAGAGAGAGAGAGAGAGAGAGAGAGAGAGAGAGAGAGAGAGAATGTTGCTGGAACAAGCTGGCCCGATGCAAGCACACAGACTTCACTCTAGTAAAAGTTAGGAAATATTGTTAGCGCCCGGTATCCTGGTGCAAATTTGAACTTCTTGAGAGAGAGAGAGAGAGAGAGAGAGAGAAGATTTTCTACACCTCGTAAGACCTGCACTTTGAAAATGATTAAAGATTTCTGAACGTGATGCGAATAATCTTGCAGTGGTCCCTCCCTCTACCTAAGGTGTTTAAAACACCCTTACCATGTCAGAGGAAATCTTTGAGGTTTAGTGAGAGGCAATCAACGGTTTTTCTTAGTGAATAACGATCTGAGAATTAACTCTGTGCGATAAATGGGGCGCGATAGCTTTTTTTTTCCTATTAACTATATGGAACAAATGAAGAGCATAAGATGTTAGAAAATTTCACATATCAGCGGCTCATTATACACACTCGCACGCACAAATACATACACACACACACACACACACACACACACACACATATATATATATATATATATATATATATATATATATATATATATATATATATATACAGACTGTACAAAGGAGGGTATGTAACATGGTAAAGCAAAAGTTAATCATGACAATAAAACAAGTGTTAAATTACGCCAATTACTCCTCGAAACGAGAGGAATTCCTCGTCTCTTGGTTTGGATTTTGCTTGACCTCATTTGTAATGTTCTTTGGAGTTCCTGTTTTCTAGATTGATCAACCTTGACCTCAACCTTGACGACCCTAACTTTTGATCAAAATTTCAAGACCTAGCATATAAAAACTTATTCTAAATGGTCTACGTACTGGACTCCATTATTTTTTTTTAAATGGAAGATATGAATATTCTCAAATCTCCTGCAAAACACAGGGGCATTATTTGTAGGAGTTTCTCCTCTAGATGGAGAACGAGGTATGTTGCATATCAGTTTCACAGAAATATTCAGTGGTGAATTCGGTTGCTTTTCTGTAAAAAAAAAAAAAATACAATAGCTTTCGCTCCCTCCCGGGCTCATCTTCAGTCTAACATTATTATTACCAGTCCAGATAAAGGTAAAATTATTGTTATCCTTCATAAGGAGGAGTGTATTACTAAAGTTGAAACAGTTTTAAATGATATTACTAAGTTTCATAAGTTATGAACTCCTGGTTGGCTTCGAAACGTTGCAACCGAATATATATGGCTTCCTTGACCTGTTGGTGCTCTTTCCCTGCATTCACTGTATGTATGTATGTATATGTATGTATGTATGTATGTATGTATGTATGTATGTATGTATGTATGTATGTATATGTATGAGTATGTATATATATATATATATATATATATATACATATATATATATATATATATTATTATTATATTATTATTATATATATATATATATATATATATATATATATATATATATATAATTATATCCCTCGTTACAAGGGACCTTTTTATTAAATTCCTTAAAATACATAATTTTGAAAATATTGCTTCCAAAGATATTCTCTTTTTTAAAAAACCAATTCATTATCTCTAAATCATTCATACTCTTCCACATCTTTTCTTTTTTTCCCTCTCCCTATCCTTTTCACCTCGAAATGCGAACGGAGTAGAGGAACCCTTACAACTGAACATTCTTACTTACTTATTCCTTTTTCCTTATCTGTAATGATCACCCAACCAAGGTCAGAAGAAAAAGGAAGCCTCCCCTATCTATTGATGTGCTGGAAAGGATGGTGGGTGACTCTCTCTCTCTCTCTCTCTCTCTCTCTCTCTCTCTCTCTCTCTCTCTCTCTCTCTCTCTCTCTCTCTCTCTCTCTGACAGAAGCCATACTCAGAAATTGAATGTCTGCATCGAGGATCTTCCTGAGAGGCTGCAGCTGCCATTCGATGGAAGTCTTTCTTCTTAAGTTTTATACGATTCCTGGACCAACGTCTCTGGAAGAACGGTATAAGGCGTCTGGTCAATTTTAACCTCTCAGAACTTTTCGTATCAGGATGTATAGAATGTTTTCCGTCGGTGCCGAATCTCAACCTGACAGACTTTTGTCTGTTCGTTTTCATACCGGCAGAAATCAGGTTTCCCATTCATGTTTTATGCCTCTTACTCTCTTTATATTTTGTCTCCCAATACCTTCTAGCACTTTCACCATATTCTCAGGAAAACTGAATTTCAAGTCAATGGCCCCGCTGGGCTTCTTCCATATGAATAAGGTACACACTCTTAATAATAATAATAATAATAATAATAATAATAATAATAATAATAATAATAATAATAATAATAATTGAACTGGCAGAAGAATACTATCCATTTCAGAAACTGCCATTCATTGTTTTTCTCAAATATCATTCAAACTGTTTATTTGATCGAAATGGCACTTTAACAGTGTGAGACACCTCCCGCTAATTTTTGGTAATATAGTGCATTGTTCAAATGGTGTTAGTTAAGGCATTTACTTTTGACTTTTAAAGGGATAGTTGCATGTGTCAGCAGAACAAATCTACGCAATCGAACGTTGCTATCACACATCCCTTCCCTACTCCTCCCTCTCTCTTACTCTTTCTTTATCGCAGTTTTTCTCATCTTCCCCTCTACCGCCCCCCCCCCCCCCCCCCCCACCCCAACAACTCTCTATAACCTACAATATGCACTAAACTACCGTTTTCCATTATATTTTTTAGTACCAGCAGATAACTGGAGAGTTCTAAATGAAAAAGAAAGCGGCGAGGTTTGAAGTAACAACCATAATAATGGTTAACTTTTCATGTGTTTTGGTAATAGCATCCTTGGCATGTCTGGTAATACCGTAATGATAAGGGGTTGCCTGTCGGCTGTCGCATATATAAAATGGAGAAAACTGACAATAATTTAAGGGTTATCTCAATAGGTAAGTGAATCTTACTGGTCAGTCAATCAACGTATCTATATCTCTTATCATATGTTATTTGTCTCTATTCCACCTTTGGAGCATATATATAACTGTAATAATTGCTAAACTCGTTTTAGTAATTGGGTCGATATCTATGCCAAATAATTATCTATAAAATAAAAAATTGTGACAGTTTATAATTTACGATGGCTTAACAGATTAAGAATATTATTTTCTTTACTGGATGCTTCTGTATGTACTACATAGTAAGCGGGGTCCAGTACCCGGGCGGTGAGGCCGTGTTTCACGGCCCCAGACGATGTGATTGTACTCTAATTTAACAGTTATCTAAAACCGGTGTTTTTTTTGCCGAGCTAACGCTCGAACTTTTTGTTTCCTTTTCTTGTTCATTCCTATGTTGTTTTACCTGCCCTACTACTTGTCAGAACGTAAGAATCCATAATTCAATGTTTACTGTAAACTACCAACCGAGCGGTAGTTTTCCCGGATGTCATTTTCACCCGTATCTTATCTTACTATATTCAGCAACGATTTGAAAATGGCTTGGTCTTGTTAGTTAGGTAGTCACTGAGTAGGGAAAGACCCTCTCTCCTTCACCCCTCTTTTAACCACTAATGCTAATAAAGTGGTCCGTCAGCCGTTAAGCACTTACGTGGGATTCCGAACCAGTGAAAAGTGCTTACAGACAGCAGACAGACAGACTACTGTTTTTTGTAATAAGATTCTGCCCACACAGGCCATATGACTGCATTAGCACAGACGACACGGGAATTAAGGCAAGAGCAGTGTTAATTATAAACTGGGATGTAGGTTAAGCTATGTAATTCAATTTTGGTTACCAA
>NC_087207.1:72189973-72194973 GCF_015104395.2 Macrobrachium nipponense
AACAAAATTACTGTGTATAACGTGTCCACTTACAATTATTTACATTTTTTTTTTACTCAACACTCGAGTACTTTCAGTGTTGACTAAAATAAAATGTAAATACTTATAAGTAAACACGTTATACACAGTAATTTTATGGGTTTCTATTTCAATCTTACGAAGAAAACAGAAAGAAGTTTTTGTTTGGATTATTATTATTATTATTATTATTATTATTTTTTTTTTTTTTAAATTGCTCTATCACAGTCCTCCAATTCGACTGGGTGGCATTTATAGTGTGGGGTTCCGGGTTGCATCCTGCCTCCTTAGGAGTCCATCACTCTTCTTACTATGTGTGCCGTTTCTAGGATCACACTCTTTTGCATGAGTCCATGAGCTACTTCAGCCTCTAGTTTTTCCAGATTCCTTTTCAGGGATATTGGGATCGTGCCTAGTGTTCCTATGATTATGGGTACAATTTCCACTGGCATATCCCACATCCTTCTTATTTCTATTTTCAGATCTTGATACTTATCCATTTTTCCCTCTCTTTCTCTTCAACTCTGGTGTCCCATGGTATTGCGACATCAATGAGTGATACTTTCTTCTTGATTTTGTTAATCAACATCACGTCTGGTCTATTTGCACGTATCACCCTAACTAATTCTGATACCATAGTCCCAGAGGATCTTTGCCTGATCGTTTTCTATCACTCCTTCAGGTTGGTGCTCGTACCACTTATTACTGCAAGGTAGCTGATTTTTCTTGCACAGGCTCCAGTGGAGGGCTTTTGCCACTGAATCATGCCTCTTTTTGTACTGGTTCTGTGCAAGTGCCAGACATTCGCTTGCTATGTGGTTTATGGTTTCATTTTTCGTATTGCACTTCCTACATATGGGAGATATGTTATTTCCGTCTATCGTTCTTTGAACATATCTGGTTCTTAGGGCCTGATCTTGTGCCGCTGTTATCATTCCTTCAGTTTCCTTCTTTAGCTCTCCCCTCTGTAGCCATTGCAACGTGTCATCGCTAGCTAGTTCTTTAGTCTGTCTCATGTATTGTCCGTGCATTGGTTTGTTGTGCCAGTCCTCTGTTCTGTTTGTCACTCTCCTGTCTCTGTATATTTCTGGGTCTTCGTCTACTTTTATTAGTCCTTCTTCCCTTGCTCTCTTGAGCCACTCGTCTTCACTGGTTTTCAGATATTGCCCCAGTGCTCTGTTCTCGATGTTGACACAGTCCACTATAATTAGTAGTCCTCTCCCTCTTCCTTTCGTGTTATGTATAGTCTGTCCGTATTTGCTCTTGGGTGTAGTGCTTTGTGTATTGTCATATGTTTCCTGGTTTTCTGATCTATGCTGCGCAGTTCTGCCTTCGTCCATTCAACTATTCCTGCGCTGTATCTGATTACTGGCACTGCCCATGTGTTTATGGCTTTTATCATATTTCCGCCATTGAGTTTTGACTTGAGTATCGCCTTGAGTCTCTGCATATATTCTTTCCTGATCGTGTCCTTCATCTCTTGGTGTTTTATATCCCCTCCTTCCATTATTCCCAGGTATTTGTATCCAGTCTCATCTATGTGTTTGATGTTGCTCCCATCTGGTAGCTTTATTCCTTCAGTTCTTGTACTTTGCCCCTTTTGGTATGTTGACTAAGGCACATTTTTCTATTCCAAACTCCATCCTGATGTCCCCAGATACAATCCTTACAGTCTGGATTAGGGCATCTATTTCCTTGATGCTCTTACCATACAGCTTGATGTCGTCCATGAACATCAGATGGTTAATTCTGTTGCCTCTTTTCTTGAGTTGGTACCCGGCATCCATCTTCTGTAGTACTTTTGTCATGGGGATCATAGCTACTACGAAGAGTAGTGGGGACAGTGAGTCGCCCTGGAAGATCCCTCTCCTGATATTAACCTCTGCTAGTCTTATTCCAGAGCTTGTAAGTATTGTATTCCAGTTGCGCATTGTATTTTTGAGGAAGCTGATGGTGTTTTCCTGATGGTGTTTTCCTCTGCCCATATATTTTCAGGCATTCTATTAGCCATGAGTGTGGTATCATGTCGAAGGCTTATAGTCTATCCATGCCATGCTTAGGTTGGTTTTCCTTCTCCTACTGTTCTTCATTACCATTTTGTCTATCAGAAGCTGGTCTTTTGTGCCCCTACACTTCCTTCTGCAGCCTTTCTGTTGGTGGGGGATGGTGTTTGTCTCCCCTAGGTAATTGTATAGCCTTTCACTGATGATACCTGTTAGTAACTTCCACATTATTGGTAGGCAGGTGATAGGCCTGTAGTTACTGGCTATATTTCCCTTACTCTTGTCTTTTTGTACCAAGGATGTCCTTCTTGTGGTCATCCATTTGGGTGCATGGTGATTTGAGATACAATGCTGGAGTTGTTCTGCTATTCGTGGGTGTAGGGCCTTGAAGTTTTTGAGCCAGTATCCATGGACTTCATCGGGACCTGGGGCTTTCCAGTTTGGCATTTTCTTTAGCTGGTGTCTGACTGTGTCTGTCGTGATCTCTGTGAATCTTTGTTTTATTCTCCCTGTTTCTTCTTCCTTGACTTCCTGGAGCCATGTTGCATGTTTGTTGTGTGATACCGGATTGCTCCATATGTTTTCCCAGAGTCTCTTACTTGGTTCTGCTTCAGGAATTTCTTGGTGGTTGTCTTCCCCTCTTAGTTGGCTGTATAGTCTTTTCTGGTTAGTTCCGAATAGTTTGTTCCCTTATATTATTATTATTATCATTATTGTACTTAGGAAGCAGACCCTCTCTCAAGCATACTTTATTAAAAGTAATGGCTACTTCAGCAGCATTACACTTGTAGAGATTCTTCTCTATTATTCGAATAGCGGCTTTTTCCGTGCTAATAGAGAAGAATCTCTACAAGTGTAATGCTGCTGAAGTAGCCATTACTTTTAATAAAGTATTATTATTATTATTATTATTATTATTATTATTATTATTATCATATTTAAAGTAGTTTAACCAGACCACTGAGCTGACGTTCAGCTCTCATAGGGCTGGCCCATAAGATCAGATTAAAATAAAAAAAAGTTATGTCTAGGCCAGAGGGAAAGCTCTGGAACCGAATTGTTTATTCGGTGTGATGACAAATGTGTGAAAATTAAACTAAAAACTGCACAAAGGCACACACCCACGCTGGAAAACATGCACACAATAAATACATTTACTCACGAATCCATACATTCATAAAAAATAAAATTAGGAATAAGTTAAGTAACATTTACAAGTTTGCATTTGCCATTGCCTTGCCCAAATTGTATGTATAGACTGCGTTCTCAAAACTTGTGACAAAATTCAAATCTTGATGTAGTTAACATGTCACTGAGCCTTGTGAATGGTGAAGTAGTCTGTGATGCACTATACTCTTTTTTTCCATCTGTCCATTCGCCTGTGGTGTTTTTGTATGGTAACACTGCGTCCCGGGCTTGAAATAGTTACGCTATGTGTAAGTTTTAGGTAAATAAAAGGATATCTGGGTGTACATTTGCAACTGAAAAGTGTTTTAATAATTTACTGTATGCGAATTACACCGTTAATATTCGAAATAGGATATTGTTATTATTGTTGAATGTAAGCTGAATGTACTATCTAAAGCCCGGGACGCAGTGTTACCATACGCAAACACCACAGGCGGATGGACAGATGGAAAAAAACCGAGTATAGGTAATGACGAATATGTATGTTTAGAACGGTTGTTCTTTCCCTGATTATTTTGATCTAAAGCGTGGCACAATATTCGTCGCAGTATCGAGGTTTCCAGCATGGGGATTTTGTTATTAAAAGGGTTCCGTAATTGTGGTAACTTCCAGACCCACTCCTTCCTAACATATTTCTTTCCGAAGAGTCGGGAAATAATAACGTCGTAATGAATTTTACGAACTTAAAAAAAACATTCAGAAATATCTATAACTTAAAAATCACTTTTCCAGATTGGAGGAACCAATTCGGTTATGGTTTTGTGATAGACGGCATAAAAACAAGAACTATAAAAGTCCCGTTAATGATCTTCAATTGGACAATTAATTCAAGAAGGAATGAAGAGGATCTCCATGTGGAATTTTCAGGGAAAACACATTCCGGAATGAATTACGAATTTGTTTATTTATTTATTTTTTTGTTATTTTATAATGGATGAAAAAGTTGAAAATCAGACGTTTTAAAAGGCAGCTTAACGAAACGAATTACTGATGTATTTGTTTTATTCTTTTTACTTTTGATAACGGATGTCGCGGAGAGAGAGAGAGAGAGAGAGATCCGAGGGAGGAGAGAGGAGAGAGAAGAGAGAGACGAGAGATGAGACGAGAGCGAGAGAGAGAGAGAGAGAGAGAGAGAGAGAGAGAGAGAGAGAGAAAAAAGGAGGTGAAAATCAGCCTTTTAAAAGCAGGCTTCACGAAACAAATTACAGATTTATTTATTCCAATTTATTTTCTTATTTTTTACTTTTGATAACGGATGTCCAGGACAAAAGAAAAAAGAAAAAAAGGTTGAAAATCAGTCTTTTTAAAAGCCGGCTTAACGAAACGAATTACTGATTTATTTTTCATTTTGTTACTTTTGATAACGGATGGATATCGCGGGGGAAAAAAATGAAAATCGGACTTTTAAATGAAGGGTCAATGAAACGAATTCTGATTTATGTAACTTTTTTTTTTCTTTTCTTTTCTTTTTTAAATGTTTGATAACGGATGTCCCGGGACAAAAAAATAACAAATTAATAAATAAAATAAAGTTGAAAAACCACCTTTTAAAAGCCGGAATAACAAATTTAAAAAAGATCACTGAAATTGGGGAGAGGTTTCATTCTTGATGATACTTTCACCCAATTTTGACCTATTTCTGACGTCTCGTTCTTCAGAATGGGCATCGAAAGCTATATATCGAATGGGTACGGGAGCATTTGTACCTAATTGGTGTTTGGCATTTATCTTTGATTACCCATCCAAGCGATGGCTGGAAGCTGTGGTAATTAATTTCACGATAGAAAGACG
>NC_087207.1:72204973-72217167 GCF_015104395.2 Macrobrachium nipponense
TTGTTCCCCACAAAGCCGTCCAGTTTTAGCGAACGAAAAATAGACGGACTGTAACATATGTAGATCTCGATATATCGCCCCCCTTGCTGGCAACCTTTGAAGAGAGCTTAAAATTTCGAATGCTGTTATGTGCAAGTCGCCTTTGAGGTAGGCCTCATCAAACAGCGAATTATAGGGAGGGGGGGCCTTCGAGCTAATTCCGTCACGAAAAAAATCCGGCGTTAATTTATGAACCTCCATTGTTGTCGGTTTTAAACAGAATGGCCTCCGCATTATGGCCGGAAAGATTCTGACTTCCAGACGAATCTTTCTGCCGGGGGAGGAGCAGCTAATTTGGATCGCCCTTATGGTGCGGTGAGGTTATGTTATTCATCGCTATTGTCGATGATCTGTTTTTCTGTTGACGTGGATGTTGGAACGCCTGGAATTCGAAAAGTGCTTAGGCTTTGTCTTCTCTGTGTCCCTTTTGAAGAATGAATCCAAGAGAGAGAGAGAGAGAGAGAGAGAGAGAGAGAGAGAGAGAGAGACTGTAGACACAAAGAATGATCAGCAAATACAAGGGCCTCAACAAACTTGTGCTATACAACTTCTGCTAGCAAGGATAATAATTTTATCATTATTAAATAATTTTTTCATAATTATTCTCGCTAAATAAATGGAAGACGTTAATACGTACCTACAGATTATATATATATATATATATATATATATATATATATATATAATATATATATATATATATATATATATATATATTATATACATATATATAATATATATATATATATATATATATATTGGTTCTTGGACAAAAAATTAAATGGTGTTAAGTCTGCCACTCACGTTCAGTCTGTATTCAAAACCATCTAATTTTTTCAAAACGTAGGTTGGAATAAGTCCCTCTTATTATCCCCTCGATAATTTGGGCCACCAGAATGACCAACCTGTAATGATACAATGATCTGTCAGTTTATATAAATCTACCTCTGATGATCATAAATGACAAAATATTAATCATGAAGTATTTTCCTTTTCAATTCACGTGCATAATCTTTCCGCTTCTAATTGAAATTATTGGTATAAATGTGATATAATACAGTCTTTCCACCTTTCAATAGCGCGAACTTTCGATCCATTGCCAGACTGAGAACTCTTACAACTGATATTCAGATACTCACTAAATAAGTTTCATTAATTAAGCCGATGTTGGAAGTTGCAAAAGACCTCTTCATTTACCCATAAATAAATTACTATAATTAATTCATATATGTACGACGCTGAATACATCACATTCTTTTCTCTTACTCGGGGAGTAAGCCTATAAACTACTTTATCGTCGTTGTTGTTGTTATTGTTGTTCTTACTGGGAGAGCGGTAGGAAAGGTCTATGGAAGATCCTAAGAAGGTCTGAAAAAGTCCTTCACTTTGAGTTAAAGGTACAGGAATTTTAAGACAGGATATATATAATTTATTTATTAGAATGGAAACGTAAAAGAAATAAATAATGTGCATGTTAAACAGTCCAGAATAATTACTTCTATATTTATATTTATAATTACTTCTATATTTATATTTATGCAAATTTTTGTTGGTGAAACAAGGATCTATTTGGCCGTAGATTTGTAAAGGTTAGGCATATAATGTTTACAACTTATGTGTGAGGGGAAAATCTTGCATGCGTGTCAAGTAGTCTGGAGATCGGATCACGCCTTGTTTTAACAGGGTTTGGGAGAATTTCGATCAAGGGATGAAAGTAGTTCGACGCAGTCTCTTATTTTACTGATGTCTTTACAGATTAATCCACTGAGGGAAATTGGGGTGGTTTCCATCGAGTAATTAAGTCCACCGTTAGTAGTTATTTTGATGACTCATGTAATTATCTTTCATATGTTTGCCAATAAGCATACATATGTTCTTTATTGCTTTCATGTTTAATCAGCAGATGTCATGCGACGATCAAGTTCACAGCTGAAATCAGTTGAAGAATAATTTTTTTTATTAAAAAAAAATATCTTTTTAGTTTCATTTTTCCTATTTTCTCGTAAAGGTTATCCCTCATTCTTTGCCTCGGCCTATATTTATCCTATTCTAAATAAGTACAACTGATTAAGATGATCACTGACACAAACACAATATTTTATACGACTTGTTCGGATTTAATGTACAATAACTAATGGGAGGAGTGCATGGGTGTCTCTCTCTCTCTCTCTCTCTCTCGCTCTATCTATATCTATATCTATATCTATATCTATATCTATATATATCTATATCTATATCTATATCTATATATATATATATATATATATATATATATATATATATATATATACATCGACCTACAAATGTCCTTTAATATCTAATTCGCTTTACCTCGGAATTAATATATTTTCATATATGCTTAACCGAAGGGGAATTTTTTAGGCGACAAGAGACTTGTCGGCTCCCGTGCGCGAACCATCGAAACCAAACAAGCCCAGGACGACAGCGAAGCTTAAACCCACACCACCACCGCAAGAGGCTATAAGTTTATGCCGTCTCTCGCCTACAAATACCTGTCGCTCTCAGGTATTCGTAGTTTGGAGACTGCATAAACCCACCTCGACCTCGGTAACGTTGTAGTGATTTTGACAGCACGTAAACATTCCGAGGTATAGCGAATTAGATAGTAAAGGACATTTATAACTCGATGTATGTATTTGAATCACGGTAATGTGATATGACTCATATATATATATATTTAGCACAACACCAAAAAAAGGCTTATTAAGAAATAACCTGCAAGTGGCTTTTTTTTTTTTTTTTTTTTAGCACAACTAACAGGAAATAAAACTTGTTAAAAAAAACTGCTGAACACGGTTATAGCAAGGAACGAGGCTGGTTTAACGACCCAGGGAGCCCCATTAACGTTAACTTTTTTATGGATATAACTAACCATATTCCTACAACTGAGATGAGCCTCAATGTCCGTAAAAAGGACGTTTTCATTCATTTTATGGCCATTTTCAAGCATTACATAAATATAAAGACAGGCGAGGAGAGAGAGAGAGAGAGAGAGAGAGAGAGAGAGAGAGAGAGAGAGAGAGAGAGTTTGAACGTTTGTAACTTAGACCAATGGGTCTCTGGTTTTAGCTCTTGAAGTTCATTAGTGCAACATAGGCCTATTATTATCAGTATCCTTTATTATACATTATTTCTATTGTTTGATAGTAACTCATATTTAGAAAAAAAAAACTTGCAGAGAACCAAATATGTATTAATTGATCAAGAGTGAGTTTCTCTCTTCTCTCTCTCTCTCTCTCTCTCTCTCTCTCATCTCTCTCTCTCTCTCTCTCATCGCATATGAACTGCAAGGAACCAAAAAATATACAGTATAATATACAGACGAGTATATACACACATATACGTACACTCATAAATCCCCTTTTTTAAAATGATTTTTTTATAAGCACATCTGAAAATTGTGCAATAATTCAGTAGAATAAATAATGATCGTTTTATAAATATTTAGTTTTTTTAGAACACCGTTTTATTCTAAGCTTCATATTCGCTCTGTATTAAAAAAAAAATATAATATAAAGCTTTCTTATGGGTGTAATATTCCTCCCCGACCTTTTTCAATTTTCATTCAAATCAAGTATTTCATTCTATCGTAAATCTCATTCGAAAAATATTATTCGATATAATTATTTCTCTTTACCTTCATTATGAAAATTTAGCAATGTAAGATGACTATGGAAATTTAGCAACATATGATGACAAATTTAATTTCAACGTTTTTTTCTATTATCTTAAAAAACGGCATCGCAAAGATGTATATAAGACATACAAAATTCATATCAGACTGTTCTGATCAATTCATATTTCCGCCGTTCATAGTTACGCAACCGTAGATAAATTTGTCATCTAATTCGAATTTGGTACGCAACAATAAATATATATATAATAAATATATATATATATATATATATATATATATATATATATATATATATATATATATATATATATATATATATATAGACCACATAACCAATGCATTGGAGAATACAAATGGATTACCAAAATAATCCAGTTCATCCGAAATGGCCGGGCAGGGGCAGGCCCTAATCCTTGGTCAAGAGCACAGAGGGATTTACCAGACGGGATTTGATATTAAATCCACCTTGAACTTGGCATCCTCGGTTCCACAATAAGGGCTGGCTGCGGATAATTAATACCTCTCACCGCCTCCTCTTTGGGATTATATACATAATATACAGAGATAATTATAGCCCTCTGCTATAATGATGGCAATGATAATAACGATGACGTCGACTGAAGTGAGATTACTTAATATAATGCCCTGGAAAAGATGGAGAATGATGAGTTCTCATTACTGTATTTGTAAGATTAGTCTCATTATTGTATTTGTAAGGCTAGTCTCATTATTATATTTGTAGAATTAGTCTCATTATTTTATTTACAAGATTAGTCTCATTATTTTATTTACAAGATTAGTCTCATTATTGTATTTGTAAGGCTTGTCTCATTATTGTATTTGTAGGATTAGTCTCATTATTGTATTTGTAAGGCTAGTCTCATTATTGTATTTGTAAGATTAGTCTCATTATTGTATTTGTAAGGCTAGTCTCATTATTGTATTTGTAGAATTAGTCTCATTTTTATTTTATTTACAAGATTAGTCTCATATTATTAATGTATTTGTAAGGCTAGTCTCATTATTGTATTTGAAGAATTAGTCTCATTATTTAATTTACAAGATTAGTCTCATTATTGCATTTGTAAGATAAGTCTCATTATTAATGTATTTGTAAGGCTAGTCTCATTGTTGTATTTGTAGGATTAGTTTCATTATTGTATTTGTAGGATTAGTGACATTATTGTATTTGTAGGATTAGTCTCATTATTTGTTTTTCCGTAGATTAGTTTCATTTTTTGTATTTGTAAATTAAGTCCATTTTTTGTTATTTGGAGATAGTCCCCATTATGTATTTTGTAGGATTATCTCATTATATTGTCCTGTAGGATTAGTCACCATTTTTGTATTTGTAAGATTAGTCTCATTATGTATTTGTAGGATTAGTCTCATTATTGTATTTGTAGGATTAGTCTCATTATTGTATTTGTAGGATTAGTCTCATTATTGTATTTGTAAGATTAGTCTCATTATTGTATTTGTAGGATTAGTCTCATTTTATTTGTTTACAAGATTAGTCTCATTATTGTATTTGTAGGATTAGTCACATTATTGTATTTGTAGGATTAGTCTCATTGTTGTATTTGTAGGATTAGTCTCATTATTGTATTTGTAGGATTAGTCACATTATTGTATTTGTAAGATTAGTCTCAGTATTGTATTTGTAGGATTAGTCTCATTATTGTATTTGTAGATTAGTCTCATTATTGTATTTGTAGGATTAGTCTCATTATTGTATTTGTAGGATTAGTCTCATTATTGTATTTGTAGGATCAGTCTCATTATTGTATTTTGTAGGATAGTCTCATTATTGAAATTTGTACGATTAGTCCTCATTATTGAATTTTTTTTTTTTTTTTTTTTTTTGTAGGATTAGTCTCAATTATTGAATTTGGTAGGATTAAGGATCGTATCATTAGTGTAGTTGTAGGATTAGTCTCCATTAGTGTATTAGTAGGATTAGTCTCATTATTTTGATTTTGTTAGGATTAGTTTCCTCAGTATTGTATTTGTTAGGATTAGCTGTCAGTATTGTTATTTGTAGGATTAGTCTCAGTATTGTATTTGTAGGATTAGTCTCATTATTGTATTTGTAGGATTAGTCTCATTATTGTATTTGTAAGACTTGTCTCATTAAATTGTAGTTGGTAGGATTAGTCTCTTATTGTATTTTTCTTTTACGCTAGCTTCATTATTGTGTTTGTAAAATTAGTCTCATTATTATATTTGTAAGATTAGGCTCATTAATGTATTTCTAAGGCTAGCGTCATTATTGTATTTGTAAGGACAGTCTAATTATTGTATTTGTAAGGACAGTCTAATTATTTTATTTGTAAGGACAGTCTAATTATTGTATTTGTAAGGACATTCTAATTATTGTATTTTTAAGGCTAGCCTCATTATTGTTTTTGTAGGGATAGTCTCATTATTGTATTTGTAAGATTAGTAAGTTCGTAATAGTAAAAGGTAGATCTTAAAAAACACAATGAATGATTAACACAAGGCTTGGTCGAGTGAAAAGACGAACACAATAAATAGTCTGGCGTAGGCGAGTCCTACAGATACATGGCAGTGGACAGACTGGACTGAAATGAGCCATAATAATCTGGATGTAACAAGAGGAAGTGAGTGGAAGCAGAACTGGGAATTGATAGGTGTTGGAGAGAAAAGGTCTAGGTAACCTAAAATAGCCCCACAATTCAAAAGGCGAAAGTGATGGTGCATGGAAAACAGGAATGTATCACTGATGAGTTCTTACAGTAGCAATGTGAGGTGGATTGCAAGATTGCCCATATTGTTTGCCCTGGGATGTATTTACTATTGATCCAGGACAGTGAAATTATGTATGTATGTATGCATGTATGTATGTATGCATGTATGTATGTATGCATGTATGTATGAGCAGTATGATTATGTATGTATGATGTATGTATAATGTATGTATGTATATATATATATATATATATATATATATATATAGATATATATAGTATATATATATATATATAAACGTTTCGCACACACAATACATTGCATCATCAGTCTATGAAGAAATAAAAAAACAATGCTATTATATTAAATATATATTTGCATTTATTCACAGAGAGACGATGCACCGTGTTGTGTGTGCGAAACGTTTTTTGATAATAAATTATGGCCTTGTACAGAGATGTATCAAGGAACCTCCTGAAATTTATATATATATATATATATATATATATATATATATATATTATGTGGATTATATATATTATGTTATATATTTAATTTATATATACACACACACACACATATATATAGATATATATATATATATATATATATATATATATATATAATAATATGTATAATTATTACATATATTATGTTTATGTTTACTATGCTATATATATAATTATATAATTATATACATATAATTATATTACAATATTATATATGTCATATATATGTTTAATATATATATATATATATATAATATATTATAACTATAATATTACATATATATGTATGTTTACTATATATATACATATAATTATATTATAATATTTATATATGTCATATATATGTTTAATATATATATATATATATATATTATATATATATATATAATATATATTATATGTATATATATATATATATATATATATATATATATATATATATATATATATATATATACAGGAATAAAACAAAATTCTAATTACAACAGCAACGTCACAAATCGAACACCATTCATTTGGCAGGGTTAAGGGAAATGCAGAGCCAGGGAGCGTTGCAGAAAACTGCAGCCGGGAAAGGTGGGGCGATTAATGGAATCAGGAAGAAGAAAGCGATATGCTGCTAATGAAAAGGATAAATTTGCAGTAAAACGAATGTTTGTTATGCAGTTAAGGTAAACCCCTTCGTGTTCAATTTAATGCCGTTTCCTCCAGTTTCCCTTGAACTCTCATTTAGCCAATCTTGTTCATTCATTTCTTTTAGTTTTTTATTTTATTTATTTATTTATTTTTTTTTTATCATTTGGTATTCACTACTTCCATCCGAGTAATGGATTGGGTAAATGTGCTAGAAATGGTCTTCCATAATACTTATATATGATTCGTGTATTGCAGATATACACAAACTACTACATACACACACATATATATATATATAAATAAATGTGTGTGTGAGTGCCTGCACGTATGTATGTATATGTGAATGTATGTGCAAATGTGTATACATATATACACATAGATATGAGTGTGCATTTAGACAGGGAAAAAATGTGAACTGAACTGTCCCATTCACTGAAAGATGATAAACTGGAAGACTTCCTGAGTTAGCTTCCTTCAAATACCGACTTGATTTTGTTTCTAAAAAACTCCCGAAGGCTCTATCGACACCGAGTTCTATTGGTTTCCAAGAATTTTGAATAGGCTACATACTTCTATTTGTTCTATTCGACTAAACTTGGACTTAAAGGGAATCAGGAGGAGTGTCACTATTCATCTTAGCAACAACGAAAACTACTGATTCAACACTAATCTCTGTCATTTTTGACATTTAATTTTTTACCCCTTCGTACACTGGCCCCCATAGTTTCTATTGGTGCTGAACTTGGACTTAAAAGGGAATCGGGAGTGTCACTATTCATCTCAGTAACCTCAAAAACTATGGATTTGACACTAATATATGTTGTTTTTGGCTGATTTTAAATGTCACCCCTTCTCACCCACCTCATCCCAATATCCTATCGGGGATGAACTTGTACTCAAAGGGCAACCGGATTGCCCACTATTCATCTCAGCAACCACAAAAACTATGGATTTGACACTAAGATATATTGTTTTTGGCTAATTTCACACGTCACCCCTTCCCATCCCTTCTTACCCCTCCCCCCATCCTATAGGGGCTAAACTTGAACTGAAGGATATCAGGAGTGTCACTCTTCATCTCAGCAACCTCGAAAACTATGGATTAGACACAATATCTCTCATTTTCTGTTATTTTTACATGTCACCCCCTTCCCATCCACATCCCCACCCCCTTTGGTGCTAATGTTATTTTACACTTTCACAAATAGTAAGTTGTAAACATACCAAATTTGGTTGAAATTGATCCACACATTTCTGAGTTATGCTTGGAAATACACACATACATATACCTATTTTTATATACATATAGATTTCCCACAAAATACATAGTAATTAAAATAAATAATGTACAATGTCCACATCATTAAACAATTACTCCACATACAATATACGCACACGCATCCATAATTATGATACCTCTGTTGACCTCAATGTTCCTACGTGAAAAAATAAAGAATTCAAGTGTATTTTTTACCATCTCTATTTGCAAGAGGTGTATAAAAGAATAATACTGGAGACTGTTATAGCATCTCTACAAACACATATACATTTCCGGATGGGGAGGTAATCCTCTGTTTTGTTTGCCGAAGGTATTTGTCCTGTACTTAGGCAAACAGGGTAAATAAACGAAAAGAACCGGTTTTATTTTCCTTACCTTGTAACCTTTACCCTAAAGCAGCCTCTGTATTTTCCTTAGTATTTACTGTACGGAGGTCTGGAGAGAGTTGTCGACCTCTCTCTCTCTCTCTCTCTCTCTCTCTCTCTCTCTCTCTCTCTCTCTCTCTCTCTCTCTAATATATATGTTGTATATATATATATAAATATAAACACACACACATACATACACACACACACACACACACATATATATATATATATATATAATCATATATATAATATTATATATATATATATATATATATATATATATATATATATATATATATATATCCAACCTTTTCATCTAAGCGTGAAACACTAACAAGAAATGATTCATCGTTACACCACGCCATTAAAAGAATGTTATCTGTTTTATGAGAAAACGATTAGTACTTTTTAACTCTACCCGGTTCTCAGAAACCAACTCGGAGAGGTTTTTCCAGAGAAATGCTTATCTATACATGAACTGCTGACGTAAATGATCCAATGTTAACCTTTCAAATAACTATGGAGTATGATAAGAACTAATACAACTGCTCCGGAATAACTTATTACAGTTAACTTTAGAAACTAATTTCGAGAGCGATTGCCAGGACATTTTTACCTCTTGCGTGAACTGATGTCCTAAACCATTACTCTTAATCGGCAATGGCTCTCAGATTGCAATTTCTAGTACAGTGCTACATGATTGCGAAATCGATGCGTCCAGAACTGCTCAGCCGTTTTTAGTCAAAGCATTGTGATCACCTCCCCTTGTGGAAATACAGCATGACACTGATTTCGGTTAAAGTGATCAAAGGGCTGGTAATGACGTTCTGATTACTATCCAAGGCTGGCAGATTTCCAAGGTGTTAATTACTTTGCCATTACGTTCATAGGATTCTGTTCATTAAATGAACGCTTGTGAGGACACGAGTAAAGTCACAAACATATAAAAACACACACGCACGTACATATATATATATATATATATATATATATATATATATATATATATATATATATTATATATATGTGTGTGTGTGTGTGTGTGTGTGTGTGTGTATGTATGTATGCATATGTCCATTAATAATGAGGCATCTTGATACAACAATAAAGGGGAAGACATTATGGAAGGTAATTAGCATGTATACACACGCACACACACACACACACATTATATATATATATATATATATATATATATATATATATATATATATATATATATATATATATATATACATATATATAGCCACTCATACGTACATACATAAACAAACAAATGTCTCATCACTTTGCAAAGTGGGACAGATATAACCTTCCCGTCTAAGACCTCAGTATTTCTTGTGGTATCAGGTTGAAATCAGGTGTCATAAGAGCAATGGTGTGAGAAACCCTCCACCCACCGCATACGGCACAATCGGCCCTCATAATCACAGAGTTGCGTCTTCTCCACTGGCCATGATGTATAAGTCGTAATTAGCTACGATACGTCACCTTCTCGAAAGGTGTAATAAGTTATCTCGGGTGTACTGATTTGGTAAACCCATCGCCTAACTTGTCAAGTCATTGTGGGTGTAGGAATCATGTATAAGTTACACTAAGCCTCTATAGATTTAGGATTTGGCTAAACCGCCTATCTTGCATGAAGTTACAAACTTGCAATGACCTATTATAATTGCACATGGATCTGAAGATCCAGCAATGCCAGCCTCGAAGAAGGTGCAGCATTAATCTGGAGTTTGCCGATAGCTTGGGTATATGGATTAGAAAAGAGACCATGTAAGGTAAAGAAATCTTCCCATCTCTCCATCCACAAACACTATATA
The DNA here is from genome assembly GCF_015104395.2 of Macrobrachium nipponense. Classification (NCBI taxonomy): domain Eukaryota; kingdom Metazoa; phylum Arthropoda; class Malacostraca; order Decapoda; family Palaemonidae; genus Macrobrachium; species Macrobrachium nipponense. Next base: position 72,215,998 of record NC_087207.1, read on the forward strand.
TATTATATATATATATATATATATATATATATATATATATATATATATATATATATATATATATAAATAACATAAATGATTGAAGATATATATATATATATATATATATATATATATATATATATATATATATCTTCAGTCATCTTTCCATCTCTCCATCCACACACACACTATATATTATGACATTATATATATTATAAATATTATATATATATATACACTAATAATAATATAGATATATTAATTCAATAAGACAAAATGATTGAAGATAATATATATAAATCTATCTATATATATATAATAAAATATAACAGATGATTGAAGATTATATAATTATAATATATATAGATATATATAATATATATAATAATATATATATCTACATTCTTTAGTGCATCTACAAAAATGCAAAAGAGTAATTATAGAAAAATCCCTCCCCATGTATCAATAACTAACCACACAACTCCACGGATTGCACAGACTGTAAACCGCAGAGGGTGGTCAGACAGCCACATACACAAGAGGACATTGTACGAGACCTATAACAGCGATAGCATCAGACCACCAACTAACAGGAGGTAGAGAAAGGGTGGGAAGGAACCGTCGGTTTCTATCTCCTCTGTGATCATCTGTGGCCGAGAGATCGACGGCAAGAGAAAAGACAATGGGGAAATGGCCTTTAATATAAGTCACAGTTCATTTGTGTTACGAGCGCTGATGTCCAATAATTGGTTCTTTTATTACTTGGTCTTTTTATCAATAAATATTATCATGATGTGTTTTAATGATAGTGCATTTTAGAGCAGTTGTTTGTCCATTGTAAGAAAACCGGTATGGCATCTTGAAAATTACGTTATGTAATGTGTTTTCTGTCTTAATTTCATGCATAGGCAGATTACTATCTGGAAAGATTATCTATAAAATTAGGTTTCCATTTTCCAATTTAATATCTCATCTAGCACAGTGTCGTTCGATTACCCATAGTTCTCTTGGGTTTAAATGGTATTCAAAATCATAGTAAAAAAATATTTCCAAGATATAAAACCGATTTACATAACAATAGATAACTGTATCTATATTTATCTATATATGGCTCTCATCCTACCTTTCAGTTATTATTCTTTAGAGAAATAGGATGGATACCCTGTTATACATTAGAATGTTTAATTC
>NC_087207.1:72217667-72262667 GCF_015104395.2 Macrobrachium nipponense
TTAGAATGTTTAATTCTGGAAAAAATCTTTGCGCATTTGTATCATCTCCCATCTGTGTTTGATCATGCATGAGGATAAAATAGGCTAAAATAGCCCAGTATGTCACCTTCTACATGAAACAGATAGATTTCTACGTGAAATAACATCCTATTATATTTTTTATCAGTGACCTATGATGTGAGTTACGTGTCTGTTAGGTCGTCTCAACTTTGGAAAAAAAAAAATAATAAAAACACCAAATCCCAAAAATATAGCTGTGATCTGAAAGGCTAACAGTTTCCGAAGCTATATAAATATATATATATATATATATATATATATATATATATATATATATATGTGTGTGTGTGTGTGTGTGTGTGTGTGTGTGTGGTGTGTATAAAAAGGTGATGCCACGGAGGAAAATGGTCCGTGACATCATCTTTATTTATACATAGCATCACGTTTTATATACTTCGTGATCAAGTTATTCATATATAATATATATATATATATATATATATATATATATATATATGTATATATATATATATATATACGTCATTTCACATTACGTGATTTATATACATACATCGAGCTACAATGTCCTTTAATATCTAATTCGCTCTACCTCGGAATTAATATATTTTCATATATGCTTAACCGAAAGGGGAATTTTTTACACGATAATAGATTTGCCTGTCCCGGGCGCGAACCCAAGAAGACATTCAAAATCCAGGAACGTCAGTGAAGCTTTTACTTTTATATATATATATATATATATATATATATATATATAATATATACACCACACACACACACACACACACACACATATATATATATATCTATATATATATATGTATATATGTATATATACATACATTATTATATATATATATATATATATATATCTATATATGTATATATACATATATATATATACATATATATATATATATATATATATATATATATATATATATATATATATATATATATATATAATAGAGTAAATGATTGCGAAGGAAAGACGGCTGGATGCTACCGAAGGAACGAGCGTAGCTGGCTGGGAAGTTCAGCCAAGCTGTTCATGGTATGGGTGAAATATGTAGGGCTAGAAATGGAGTAATGGTGCATCTGGTGTTACTTTATGAAGATGTAGTGGCAATAAGAGTGGATCAGAAACAGTGTGAGTGAAAAGAAACGTTTAAGGATGTCTACACACCTCACTGAGTATGTTGGGACAAAGAGATAGAGTGGTAGTTCTAGTGAATATCCTTGAAAAACACATGACTGCATTGTTAGTAACGTTACGATTGGAATAAACAGAAAGTCTCGCCAAAATGAGTAATAGAAGAAGTTTAGCTGTTGGGAGCAGGTGACTTTCAATAAAAAATGTAAAAGACTAGCGGATGGAAAGACAAATCGTAATAAATAACTGCTTTATGTTTTAACCAAATAAGAAAAAAAAAAAAACATCCATGACTTTTATACTCAACAAGAAATTCTACGGTTTTTTCTCTCTTACTCACTGCCACTTGTTCATTAATAAAAAAAAGTATCAATAAGTAATGTAGGAGATAGTGCAACTTCACGTATAAGGTCACTAAAAACCGTACTTGCTTTATTTTATTGTCTTCTGTGAATGAAAGGAAGGACTGCCAACCCTTTTACGATCGCTGAAAAATTCAGCTCGGTGACATTTACCAGGAAATCAGGCCAGTTGACTTAACGTCTTTTTCTGCCTTGACAGTTAATCAATGCTTTCATCCTATCTTTTGCTATATGAATCTCTGTATTGACGATCAACCTGACCTGTTTTATATTGCATGAAAGCTGAAATATCCAAAGGTAGGGGAAAATATCTTACTCGTTCCATTTCGGTTTGTCTATCAGAATCGTTCTGATTTTATTTCTAATGGAAGCTGGCACCAAGAGGTTCTTCCCAGAGAACATGTAACAGATTACTGATGATTTTGATTTCTGTTCCATAATATGTAAAGGTAAATGTGGGTTTTGTGAGTTGATTCACGAATAATAAAACTCATGAATATAGTTGGTTTCTCAGTGGATACTGACTAAAGCTTAAACGTTCCATCGACATTAATAATGTTCCTTTGGCCCTCAAAAAGCAAAAGGCACATGTACTCAGTAACATTGATTCTAAAATATAATCAGAAATGAGGAAATATATTGGCTATAACATTAATTGAAATCACAGTAAAATCAGTATCCAATAGAATGAAAACGAAGAGAGCCATTCTCATCATGTTGTTGATGAATATAAATGCTAATAATCATTATAACATAATGTAAACAACATTTGTGATAAGACTTGTTATACCTTCTATGATAACCGCAAAGAACTTTGGATGGTTGTAATCAAGTAATCCAAACATCGAGAGGAAGGTTCCAGGAATGAGGGGAAATATCACCGAAGACCTTGTCAAGAAATTACAGGCAAGTATTACATTATTATTTCGCAAAAATACAAAATAATCAAACAAATCAAACAGAAAGGGTTGTCTTTTTATTAAGAATTCTAATTAAAATTCTAGAAGACATCAACGATGACAATACGGCAAAAGTCACGTATGTGATATTTCACGTCACTTGTTTTGTAGCTTATTTAGAAAAACATTTCGATAAAGCAACTTTTGCCTGAGTCATCGTAATTCACCACGAGCTTCCATAGAATGGACTGCCCATCTTTTCTAACATTAGAATCCGTGTGCATCTTTCTTATTTGTCCGCCCGATGGGGGCGGGGTAGACAGGGAATCGGAAGGGTAGGGGAGAATGACACTTCCCCTCCTCCTGAAAACCTGCATGTCCGCCCAGTGGGGGCGGGGTAGGTAAGGCATCGCGAGGATAGGGGATACATGAAGGCCAGTGCCGGGTTCCAGCGCAGCGTAGTGCGCGCCTTCAAGCTCGTAAATCAAATAAAGGGATGGGAAATGTTTGCAAACTCAAGGGAACTCAAGGCAATGAATGTGCGAGATTATGGCACAAAAGCAACTGAATGGCAAATGTTAGGGAACCTGTGATTATATAAAAGTCGTCAACTGGCGGAAGGCAAATAAGTGGGGCACCCAAGATACCCTACCTGCCACAAATAATGTAATAGCACCCAATTAAAATCCTTAAAAGTAACTGAATGGAGAACAGAGTGCCCCCATCTGGCCTTTATTCAGTTCTCGCCGTAACTGTACGTTAAGGTGTTATCATTTAGACGCAAAAGACATTTCCTGAGACCTTTTTATTCCCAGTGAGTGACAGACAATAGAAAATGTAAAGCTAAACATAGGTTATAAACACTTGTTTGGTAAAAGAAATCTTACATTTCAGGCTCGAGATACATTTGAACTACGCTGGAATATTCGCATTTTGAGACTAGTACTGAGGAGGAAGGTAACCACGAATCCCTGGTCTTGAAATATTTTGAGCTAAAATGTCAATGAAAATGACTAATTTTAGTACGTGATATGAATTCCGCTTCGTGGCAAGTAATACATATATTCCTCTCGATAAAACTTGTATTACCGTGCGATACACCTCACTATGTATTCGTATTATACGAGTGTCCAAATTATATACCTGCACATTTATGCTCAAATATGTAAAAACGCTATATGTGGTAAAAAGTAAAATAAGAGAGTATGCTTTTTTAAAATAGGGATTAATCATTAAGGTATATCGAGTCCTTTTTTTTACGTGCATATGAATACTTAGTATTCACTCGTGCATAACTATGCATAAGTATTCAGTAATGCAGAAGTTTTAGAAACAAAGAATTTCTTTGAATAATTATTCCTCTTTGTGGATTTTAAAATCGTATAAAAAGCAAAACAACAGTCAAAAGGCGCATCCAAAAGGAAATGGAAAAAATCGTGAATATTTATTTCTTCTCAACATTTTATGACTATTTTTTGAGGGAGATTCTCGTGGCTCTTCCTTTGCAATATTCTCCTTGATAAATTATTAACCAAAAGCAAGCGATAATGGCCCCCTTTTCGAAATGCTTATTTCTGTATAACGTACAAAAATCTTTTTCGTCTTTTATCTAAAGAAGGATTTCCAGGGGCTTTTTTTCTAGAAATGACCACTGAATTTATTTCTACTACCATTTTTAGGAGGTAAGGAGGGTCTTTATGAACGCTCTATTATTTATTCTTTAAAAACACACTCACGAATACGATTACATGTACTACGTCTATATAAAAAAAATACATATATACAGACACACGCGCGAGCACACACACGCATACAAATGTGTGTATGTATATATATATATATATATATATATATATATATATATATATATATATATATATATATATATATATATATATTTTACTCAGCACTTATAAGTAAACACGTTTAAACACAGTAATTTTGTGAGTTTCTTTTTCAATCTTCAGAAGAAAACAGATTTTTTTGTTTTTTTTTTTTCTTTTTTTTGCTCTATCACAGTCCTCTAATTCGACTGGGTGGTATTTATAGTGTGGGTTCCGGGTTGCATCCTGCCTCCTTAGGAGTCCATCACTTTTCCTACTATGTTGCGCCGTTTCTAGAATACACTCTTCTGCAGAGTCCTGGAGCTTACTTCAGCCTCTAGTTTTTCCAGATTCCTTTTCAGGGATCTTGGGATCATGCCTAGTGTTCCTATGATTATGGGTACAATTTCCACTGGTATATCCCATATCCTTCTTATTTCTATTTTCAGGTCTAGATACCTATCCATTTTTTCCCTTTCTTTCTCTTCAACTCTGGTGTCCCATGGTATTGCGACATCAATGAGTGATACTTTCTTCTTGATTTTGTCAATCAATGTCACGTCTGGTCTATTTGCACGTATCACCCTATCTGTTCTGATACCATAGTCCCAGAGGATCTTTGCCTGATCGCTTTTCTATCACGTCTTTCAGGTTGGTGTTCGTACCACTTATTACTACAAGGTAGCGGTGTTTCTTGCACAGACTCCAATGGAGCTTTGCTACTGAATCATGCCTCTTTTTGTACTGGTTCTGTGCAAGTGCCAGACATTCGCTTGCTATGTGGTTAATGGTTTCATTTTCGTATTGCACTTCCTACTATGGGAGAGATGTTATTTCGTCTATCGTTCTTTGGACATATCTGGTTCTTAGCGCCGCTCTTGTGCCACTGTTATCATTCCTCAGTTTCCTTCTTTAGCTCTCCCCTCTGTAGCCATTGCCACGTGTCATTCCTGGCTAGTTCTTTAGTCTGTCTCATGTATCGTCCGTGCATTGGTTTGTTATGCCATTCCTCTGTTCTGATTGTCATTCTCCTGTCTCTGTATATTTCTGGGTCTTCGTCTACTTTTATCAGTCCTTCTTCCCATGCACTCTTGAGCCACTCGTCTTCACTGGTCTTCATTATATTGCCAAGTGCTCTATTCTCGATGTTGACGCAGTTCCTCTATACTTAGTAGTCCTCTCCCTCCTTCCTTTCGTATTATGCATAGTTTGTCCGTATTTGCTCTTGGGTGTAGTGCTTTGTGTATTGTCATATGTTTCCTGTTTTCTGGTCTATGCTGCGAAGTTCTGCCTTCGTCCATTCCACTATTCCAGCGGCTGTATCTGATTACTGGCACTGCCCATGTGTTTATGGCTTTTTATCATATTTCCGCGTTGAGTTTTGACTTGAGTATCGCCTTGAGTCTCTGCATATATTCTTTCCTGACCGTTTGGATTATTATTATTATTATATAATTATTATTATATTATTAATATTATTATTATATTATTATTATTATTATTAGTATTATTATTATTATAGGAGATGGACCCCTAATCATCATAGAGAACAAGCTCGCAAAGAACCATTGACTTGAAGATAAGCTTCCAAAGGATATTACTTTTCATTTGAAAGACCTAAACCGAGGGTCATAGGAAATACAGAAGTAAGCTATCAGATGATAGAAAAGAAGTCTTTAATAACCAAGTAATAAACCAGAGTTAATTTATTTAAATACAAGGAAAATTGATGATTTACCTCACGAAAAATAAATAAAGTTTTTAATGGATATTTTGTATTAAATCTTGACCAGTTAGTTATAGACAGAGGCTTTATTTAGCTGTATTCAGAAATATTCTGCCGTGGAGTTAGTCAGATATTTAACCAGGAATATATTAGCATATTGCATCCAAATATTCTCATAACATATTATAAAAAAAACTTCTCATATATCGGGACAGTAGTTGTAATAGTTTAATCAGAAGTTTTGTCAGTGCGTGTGCTTGCATTATGGGACATGCAAACGATGGTGTAAGTCAAACAGAGATATGGTGTGCCTTCAAGACGCGGACCATCCAACCAGAACAAATTTATATATTTTTCCTGGTTACCTATAATATGATTTTAAATATACATACAGCATCCTCTTGATGGGTAACATGACTCAATATTATCTTTTCAAGAATACTAACATTCACCTATCGGCTGCTGACCTCTGAATACACACCGATAGTTATTGCAAATATTTCTTTGTAAGCATGTACGTAAAAAACTATACGTACATGAAGAAATATATATATATATATATATATATATATATATATACATATACATATACGTACATGCAGAAATTATATGTATATATATATATATATATATATATATATATATATATATATATTTAGATATATACACACACACACGTATATATATATATATATATATATATATATATATTATATATATACATATATTTCTGCATGTACGTATATGTATGTATATACATATATATATATATATATATATATATATATATATATATATATATTTATATATATATATATTTCTTCATGTACGTATATGTTTGCGTACACTGCTTAAAAAAATATTTGCAATAACTATCGGGTGTGATTCAGAGGTCAGCAGCCAATAGGTGAATGTTAGTATTCTTGAAAAGATAATATTGAGTCACGTTACCCAATCGAGAGGATGCTGTATGTATTATTTAAAATCATAATTATAGGTAACCAGGAAAATGTATAAATTTGTTCTGATGGATGGTCCCCGTCATGAAGGGGTACATCATAACTCTGACTTAATCCATCATTTGCATGTCTCTAATGCAAGTGCACGCACTGACAAAACTTCTGATTAAACTATTTCAACTACTGTCCCGATAAATGAGAAGTTTTTTTATAATATGTTATGAGAATATTTGGATGCAATGATGCTAATATATCCGGGTTAAATATCTAGACTAACTCCACGGCAGATATTCTGAATACAGCTAAATAAAGCCTCCTATCTATAACTAACTGGTCAAGATTTTAATACAAAATATCCATTAACAACTTTATGGATTTTTCGTTGAGGTAAATAATTAATTTTTCCTTGTATTAAATAAAATTATATTTTTCTCTGGTTATTACTTGGTTTTATTAATGATCTCTTTTTCTATCATCTGGTAGCTTACTACTGTATTTCCTATTACCCTCGGGTAGGTCTTTCAAATGAACGCAATATCCTTTGGAAGCTTATCTTCAAGTCAATGGCCCTCTGCGAGCTTGTTCTCTATGATATGCTTAGGGTTCATCTGAATATAATAATAATAATAATAATAATAATAATAATAATAATAATAATAATAATAATAATAATAATAATATAATATAATAATAATAATAATAATAATAATAATAATAATAATAATAATAATAATAATAATAATAATAATAATAAACTTCTTTCAGTTCTCTTCTGAAGATTGAAAAGAAAACCCACAAAATTACTTATAAGTGGTGAGTAAAAACATAAAATAATGTAAAATACTTATAAGTAAATATGTTATACAGCAGTAAGATGTGGTTTTCTTTTCAATAATAATAATAATAATAATAATAATAATAATAATAATAATAATAATAATAATAATAATATAAAAATTTTGAAAACAGATACATCAACTTAAGGAAAGAGTAAAGGAGTAACTATCAAAAGTATTGTTCAGCGTTACAAAAAATATTATATATATATATATATATATATATATATATATATATATATATATATATATTAGATCTATATATATTTTTAATCACAGTCCTCCAATTCGAATGGGTAGTATTTATAGTGTGGGGGTTCCGGGTTGTATCCTGCCTCCTTAGGAGTCCATCACTTTTCCTACTATGTGCGCCGTTTCTAGGATCACACTCTTCTGCATGAGTCCTGGAGCTACTTCAGCCTCTAGTTCTTCCAGATTCCTTTCAGGGGATCTTGGGATCGTGCCTAGTGTTCCTATGATTATGGGTACAATTTCCAAGTGGCATGTCCAATATCCTTTTCTTATTTTCTATTTTCAGGTCTTGATACTTATCCATTTTTTCCCTTTCTCTCAACTCTGGTGTCCATGGTATTGCAAACATCGATGAGTGATAATTTCTTCTTGATTTTGTCAATCAACGTCGTCCAGTCTATTTGCACGTATCACCCTATCTGTTCTGATACCATAGTCCCAGAGGTTGGGATTTTGCCTGATCGTTTCTATCAACGCTTCAGGTTGGTGCTCGTACTACTTATTACTGCAAGGTAGCTGGTGTTTCTTGCACAGGCTCCAGGGAGAGCTTTTGCTACTGAATCATGCCTCTTTTTGTACTGGTTCTGTGCAAGTGCCGGGCATTCGCTTTGCTATGTGGTTTATGGTTTCATTCTTCATATTGCACTTCCTACATGTGGGAGATACGTTATTTCCATCTATCGTTCTTTGGACACATCTGGTTCTTAGGGCCTGATCTTGTGCCGCTGTTATCATTCCTTCAGTTTCCTTCTTGAGCCCTCTCCCCTGAGTAGCCATTGCCACGTGTCATCGCTGGGTAGTTCTTTAGTCTGTCTCATGTATTGTCCGTGCATTGGTTGCTAGATGTCCATTCCCTCTGTCTGCTTGTCATTCTCCTGTCTCTGTATATTAGGTGTTCGTCTACTTTAGTCTAGACTATTATTATTATTATTATTATTATATTATTATTATTATTTTTATTATTATTATTATTATTATTAACGAAATTTTTGACAACAAGGATACATCTACTTTCTGCAATGAAAAGAGTTGAAAAGAGTAAGTAACAGAGTAATACAGAGGCAAAAAGGAAAAAAAAGTGATTTAAACCCGTAAGAAAAAAAAAAATGAATACATTCCGCCAGGCTGTAAGGGAGGAATGTTTCTGATCGGGAAGACTTTGAACGATGCTTTGATGGGCTCAGAATTACGTGTCAAGGATGACTCACAATATTTGTTGTTGAGAGTCTTTGAACCCGCGGTAAGGACAGGAAGTGCAGTGGAGAGCTCAGATTGCAAATGAAGTCGCAATTATTTTCAGAGCGCTGCAGCGCCAGCCGAGAATGGAACGGGGTGAAGCTAAAAGACCTAGGAGAATATATATATATATAGTGTGTGTGTGCAATTGAAACACCAGCAGGGAGGGAAGCGCCATCAACATATCAGTAAGGACACCAAGGCCAAAACCCGGAACAGCATTTCATACAACTTTATTGGGACACGTTTCGCGTAGTGCTATCACTCGTTATCAACCTACAAAATTAAAAGAATGACATTATAGTTCTTGCAATCAAATTCACAATGATAAAATGACACGTATAAAAATTATATAAGAGTACGTTAAAAGATAGCTAACACTTAAAAAAATTAAAATAAAAATGGCTAAATGTAAAAATTAAGTAGATAAAATAAAATTTAAGTCACAAAAAACGGATGGTACAAAAGAACAGTAAATATACTAAGTCGATATACAAACCGCAGGATGCAGACTAAAAACACAAAAGTGAGTCACAGCTACATTTGTAGCCAAGGAAGGCTTTACCTTAACGAATATAAAAACTTCTAAAATGTCGAGGTCTGTAGCAAACTGGGCAGAGGTTAAATAGAAACATGTCCCAATAAAGTTGTACAAAATGCTGTTCCGGGTTTTGGCCTTGGTGTCCTTACTGATATATATGTTTTGTCTGTATGTGTGTGTGCATATTGAGCGCTTCCTCATATATGTACAGGTAACTCAACGCGAAACACCTTTTTTCATACATTTTAGGCTTTCCTATCCCCCCCCCCCCCCCCCCCTCCCGCCAACCGCCCCCTTCCCCTACCACAAAAACAACAACAAGAACGACCTCAACAACAAAGTACTTTGTAGACTTATTATTACCCGAGTAAGCGAAAAAATTTTTGTTTGCAGAGAAATAATAATTCTAAATCACATGACTATGTATACTACAACGAAATTAAAGGGTGAAAGAAATGAGCTAAATTCCAAAATAGAAGAGGACTGAGGCCTTCTGCTCATAGGCCCCAATTTGAAGCGAATACTCAAATGGACAAATGCGTCGATGGTATTTCTAGCTTTTGAGGGAGTGACACACACAGGGTTTTATGAGAGAGAGAGAGAGAGAGAGAGAGAGAGAGAGAAGGAGTGTTATGGCATTTACTCAAAGCGGAAGAGGACGACTTTATTCCAGAGAGAGAGAGAGAGAGAGAGAGAGAGAGAGAGAGTAGGAGGGATTAATCAGCAAAGCGGATTAAACCGATGCACTAACCTTCAGAGTTTGTGTTTAAAGTGGGTCACTCATAATACACTGCTATCGTTGCATTTTCAAACAAACATTTGTTTTCACGAATTTTTCAAACCTTGATTTCGATTTTTTCTTTTTTTTTCTTTTTTTTTGGACAGGGATCAACTGTAATGACCGCATTCTTTCGTTACAGTAGGATTCTTCTCACGTACATTTTGAAACATGATCTAATACGGTACACTTAAGGATATTAATATCATGTAGGTAATACAAAATATGATGCATTTAGGAGAAATGCATCGATTACTTAGTAATCAGACCTATTTAGAGGATTATATGTGTATATATTATCCTGAATGACTGAATGATATTGTAATGTGTTTGCTCAATTTTTTTATTTCATTCATCCACAACACTAAAAACAACAACAACAACAACAACAACAACAACAAACAATAATAATAATAATAATAATAATAATAATAATAATAATAATAATAATAATAATAATAATAATAATAATAACAACAACCAACTGATACATTTAGGAGACTTAGATAATCAGGCCTATTTTGAGGATTATTTGTGGATATATAATCCTGACTGACTGAATGATTATTTATTGTGTTTGCTCTTAACTATGATGTTGTACCCACAATATCAAAAGCAATAATAATAATAATAATAATAATAATAATGAACCGAGAGTCCACTGCACTGCGTAATCTCGTAAGAGGCTCACTGTTCAATCTGCCTAAAACTTCACTGTTAAGATCTGACGTGTACTATTGTAGATTCACATCAAGCGTGCATCTGATGTCTAGGTCCGTCCCTTTCGACGCTCCTGATCGGCTATTGATAGCCAATCACAAGGCTGGAAACTCTCAGGCTCTCGAGAAAGTTCACAGAGGCAGGATGTATGTTCCACCTCTCCTGAAAGACGTACCTATCCCTCAGGAAAAGTGGAACGTACATCCTGCCTATGTGAACTCTCTCGAGAGACTGAGACAGTTTACAGCCCTGTGATTGGCTTATCAACAACAGCCATCAGGAGCGTCGTAATGGACGGGCTAGATGCACGGTTGATGTGAATCTACCATAACAAAACGACTGGTGTGAAGTCCTGCATGGCACTTTCTGTAATCACCAACAAAAATGACGGTGTTCTAACAATAGACTCTCGAGAGACTGAGACAGTTTACAGCCCTGTGATTGGGCTTAACAACAACAGCAATCGGGGAGCATTCGTAATGGACGGGCCTAGACATCAGATGCACGGTTGATGAATCTACATAAACAAAAGGACTGATGTGAAGTTTTGCATTGCACTTTGTAACACAACAAATGACGGTTTTCTAACAATAGACTCTCGCACCGAAATCCCATCGCACTCCTCAAAGGGAAACGCGAGAAGTACCAGAACAAAAAGAAAATGGAATCACGGCTAATAAATCCAGTTGCGAAAAACCTGGTGTTCTTCTCGAGCAGAAAAACTCACCCTAGTCTAATGTCATAAGACTCTGAGAGGATAATACTCTTATATCATCTGAATACGGACTTCCCCCTCGCTCTCGCAAGCAGTATTCTTAAATTTCTGGCGAATTGCTAATCTACAGAATAGCGTGAATGCGTGAGGAAAAACTCAGGCGATCATTGAAGATATTGTATTTCTGTTTTATTTCTTCTCATTTCTCCCGTACGGCAATCTACGTTATGTATTTCGAAGTGGGTAAAGAATTTACAATAAATGATGAGGAAATTTTGTTTCATCCGCTACCATACATATATATAAGAAGCCAACGCAAATGGGTTGAAAGGTTAAAGGTATATCACATCCTTGCCATTTTCCATCTCATCCTTTAATGACTCATATCAGGTAAAAGCTTTTAAATTTGCTAACATCAGGTCCCAATTTGGGTTAAGACCCGATAGCTATCCATAAAAAGAAATTGCATAACTTGTCCATTTTATATATATATATATATATATATATATATATATATATATATATATATATTTTTTTTTTATACTTCACCCACAAGAATGCATAACGGGTTGTTCATACGGGTAAGAGCTCGTGTTGTAAAAGACCAGTTTAATCTAATAACTCCTACGAGGAAGTATGAGAGGATCGGGCATTATCCATAGCTATATGCACTTTTAGCGTGATTGTGATTACTTCCATATGGTGGTATGTAATATCAAACTATTTTCTTTCACTCAAGAATCAAATTCACAAATTTACTGGACAACTACGTCACCTACACAAAGTGTGATCTCAAACAAACGTTTAGGACATCATCTATAAAAGAGTTAAATATATCTTAGGTTTACAAGACTAAACGAGCTGATTAACAGCTTCCTAGGGCTGGCCCGAAGGATTAGATATTTTTACGTGGCTAGAAACCAATTGTTTTACCTAGCAACGGGACCTAAAGCTTATTGTGGGATCCGGACCACATTATATCGAGAAATGAATTTCTATCACCAGAAATAAATTCCTCTAGTTCCGCGTTGGCCGAGCCGAGACTCGAACTTCGGACCACGACTTCATTTAAAATTTGTTATTGGTTATATCAGATTGATTATTATTTAAGTTGAGAGTAAATATCTACAGCCAATACCAATGTAGCTTCTCGTTACTGGGTGGAGTAGAGATTCTTTCCTGTACTGCTTATGAACCTACATCTTTAAATTGATTTTACATGCACAAAATGCATTCATTATGTATTGTCTCTCGAGTTAGCAAAATTACACAAGCCAGAATTTTTCGGGCATTCATCAAGATAATACTGTCTGTGAATAAATAAAATACATGAAAATATGTTGGCTATGTTAACTCTCTAGTTCCACAATTCACTCGGCCAGTCATAAGCAAGACAGACAGTGCAATGACATTAGATGCAAACGTATACCGTCGATTACAAAAACATATCTGCTTTATAGAAGGAATAGAACTTTGCAGTTTACCAATATCCACGTTACGTTCAAATTCAACATTGTCGCGTTGGTCAGTACCCGAGTTTTTCTACCCTTTATAGTAAAACGGCTTCCCTGGCGGTATCACGGAGGTAATCTCCATCGACTTGGTATACATTTCACCATAAACCAAGTTAAGTCTTATGCTTGTTTGTTTGTATGGTGTTTTTACGTTGTATGGAACCAGTGGTTATTCAGCAACGGGACCAATGGCTTTGCGTGGCTTCCGAACCACGTCAAGTGGGAACTTCTATCACCAGAAATTCACATCTCTAACCCCTCAGTAGAATGCCCGAGAATCGAACTCGCAGTCACCGAGGTGACAGGCCAAGACCATGCCGATCGCGCCACTGAGGCGCTATGAAGTCTTATGAGCCTTGTTTCCAGGTATCTGTGCAGCATCTTTGGCAAATAACACAAAACTAAGCATTCAACCTGATCAAATTCTCTTTCGTGCATTTATTATGAAGAGGAACTTACTACACTGCTAAATTGCCATCGTGTGTAAACCGGACATTTGGGATTTGACACCGAACGCTGCAATGACAATGCCATCAGTTAAATTTAGATTCCTATACCTTCCTTCAACATCACTGTACTGATGGCATGGCTCTTCACTTACACCCGTTGGAATTTGGTTTTCAAAAGAGCGACAAAACCAACATAATGACGAATGTCAAAGACATTATTAGGCAATATAACTGTGAAAAATGGACAAACTTTTCACGTGCATGAAATATAACCAGATTACCTGTTGTTTCTTATGCAATTACAGGATTGCAAAAGTGCTGGAAACAGCAAAACCCGTGTTTTATAAATATTTGAATAGGTTTCTGTGACGAACAATCTTTGTGAATTACAGTCTTCATCAAAATACTGCTAGTTTTTCCTATCAAATCTAAAGAAATAGTGTGACAGAGTTTAAGTAAATTATAGACGAAGACAATAAACAAAATTAATTTGACTTCTCTCACCAATCTCCTTTCAGTAAAATGTGAACGAATCTTGAAATCTTGAGTCATAAAGAATAAAAAGAAGAAATTGTGAACGGCCAGTTTGCCAAGTCAATTGAATTTGTTGACGCATCTCCAGGTTATTGACTCAGTCAATCATTCAAAAGCATACAAGATATTGTGATTCAAAGGTGTATCAGTCAAAAGAACTGCTTCTGTGGTTGCTAACTGGATTTGAAAAGAAAATGGTTAAGTGATTTATATGCTGCGTGTGAAGCAATTTCACCGACGGAAAGAGATGAAGCGTAAAATAGTATAAAAATGATTGCTGTCTTTGATATAAATATATATATTACGACACGGAGTGTTCCTGGAATGAATAAATGCAATGACACGAGATTGCTTTTTTTTTTTAAGAGCAAAATTGGATATCTGAGCATCCAAAAGAGGAGTGGGGATTTCTGGTAATACTTGGAAAAAGGAAAGAATATTGTGCGACGTAATTTCTTTACAGAAGAGCAATGGAGGATTGCAAGATTCTATCACTAGTATTTTTTGGAAATACAGTTTACGAACACACACACACACATACACAAACTCACAGAAAAATACTGAACTGATGTTCACTTGACTGTGGCAGGTCCCAGTGAGGGTAGATGAGGGTATAGGTCTCGAAACTTCACCCCAAAAAGACATGCAGAGAACCGGAAGGTTAACACCTTTAGAATCCACGAAGACACACAGACACACACACACTAATATATATTATATATATATATATATTATATATATATATATATATGTTACGCATAATGTGAATAATTGCCTAATGTGAACATTAGGCAGAAAAATTGCCTAATCTCCATATTAGGCAATTTGTTTTGCACAATGTTGACAATAGGCAAATTACTTGCCTATTGTCAACATTAGGCATGATTTTCAGATTAGGCGAGGGTATTTTGCCTAATGTGAATTGAATGACGAACCACTGTAACTAGAGTGTTGTACGAATGTTGTTCGAAACTTTGGGTCTGTCACTTAAGCCATTATCCTTTGGTCAGTGTGCTACGCTGAGGGTCCCGGATGTCGATCATGGTCCAACAGATCTTAAAAATCTGTTAGTGGTCGTCCTCTGGGAACAAGATGAACTATACACTGTAGGTTGTCGGGAGGGAATTCTTGGACCAAAATTTACAGCAGCTGATCTATAAGTGCAATCAAACAGCCCATGATAAAGTCTGAAGAGGTTCCTGATATCTGCCTATCGCTTAGAACAGCAACAGGAAGAACCACTGGTGGGCAAGGATATATAAAGTGCCAATGTACTACTCAATGTACATCAGGACGATGCAGCTGCCTAAGAAAAAAAATTTAAATGCAACTCACGCCGTCACCCGGGCAGATCATGCAAAAATTTCTGATTCGACTCAACTGAACCCTGAGATCTATTGACTTATTTCTCTTTTACTGATATTGCATTAATTATGTTTGTGTTTATTCAAATAAATTGAAATTCTTTAAACTGCCTCTACATTAACCATGTTGCATTCTCTTGTAACCTCCCGTGGGTTGCCTGCAGGATTAATTGCCATTTCTACACTAAACCATAATATATGTTTAGATTAGGCAGTCGTATTCACATCGGGCAAAATTGAGCTGCATCATTTGAACAACAGGCATATTTTGCCTAATTTTAACAAATTGTAAACTTTATGCAAACTGCTTGCTTAATGTACACATTAGGCAATTTTCTGCCTAATGTTCACATTAGGCAATTATCCACATTATGCGTAACATATATATATATAATATATATATATATATATATATATATATATATATATATATATATATATATATATATATATATATTCTCCAGAGTAGAAATTGAAGAAACAACGAACTACCAAGACCTTTTTCCTCTACTTCCCTGGGAGATATTCGCCCAAAGGACGTGCCGTGACAAAACAATGTAATAAAATCCAGGGAAGGCGATATAAAAATGGCTATTTTCAACATCGGGTTATTACTCACCTCAGCTACTACCAGTACCTCTCCTTTCTATATTTTTTTTTCTTTTGTTTTTTTTTTTATATATTTTACTTTTTTTAGGCTCTCTACTCACTTGAGTGGTATACAGGCCAAGTTACCTACCAACTTGTCCGAGAAAAAGATAAAGTGGGTCATTCCCTTGGAGTTATTTTGATGGCGAGTCCCACCCCCCCCCCCCCCAAGAGATAAACAGACAAGATGGGAGGCTGGACAGGGAATATGGGAAAGCTAACCCTCCCCCCCAACCCCCGCCCCCCGATCTCTGAGGCCGACGGCATCCCCGGTGGCCGCCCAGCCCCCCAAAGGTACCACCATGCAACGCCAGTGTTAAAAGCTTTAAAGATAAAGCCGTTGTTAGGGTGGGGTCTATTCTTTTATTTTTTCTTTCCTATTTCGAGCTTTTCACTGTGTTTTATCCTCAGTGTTTGACATCGTCAATAGTTGTCCAAAGCCTTTAGATGGGGTTGGGGTCTTTTTCTGTTTTTGTTTGGTGGCATTTTTGCCGTTATTTTGGAGATTAATTTTGGGGCTTTCGATTCCTCTTTTATACTCTGAAAACATCACTTACCTATATTGTCTAATTAACTTTGTTCTTTTAGTCTCATGGATTGTTTTAAAACTGTATTCTGAGTTTAAGATTTTTTTTTTTCAAGAAAATCAGTCAGAAGCTATGATATAAATATCATTCCTCCGTCCACTAGGAAGCACAGAGAAATAAGATATAGAACAGGAGTACAAGTGGCTTTTGCAACCAAACAATGCTCACATGCACTGACATTTATACATTATTCAATATATTCCTGAGTAAACTGAAGCCTATACATTAGGATTCATGCATGACACACACCAGGAGATTGGCGGATGGAAAGTTCGGTCCTAATCAGTACTTCAAGCGGACTTCTCACACGTACTCTTCTACACTGGATAAAAAAAAAGAAGTGAATAAGTCTTCATGTAATGGTTATCGAGAATACCATCTGAAACAAAAGGTCACGGCTAACGCCAATAGCGCCGTGGGTGTGGATGCTTTGGAATTCATCAAATATTAGGGACCGGGAGCAGAGTTGCCGTTTTGAGGAATTTCGTCTACTAGTGTGGCTTTCTGGCGACATCTGGCAACCCGTCCGTGGCTTCTCTGACCACAGGCCACGGCACTGAGGAATGAAATGCTTCCCTTTTTGCCTTTTAATGTTTTATTATGAAAATAAAGTTATAAAACATATCCTGCTTATTTATAGACATGAATTTTATTGAAATCCTTTATTTTTCTTCGTCGAAAATACTTCATGTTAAAGCCAGTGACGTGCAGTTTTTTTTTACGTCACGGAAAATAATTCTACATCGAAAATACGCATTCTAACCAATAAATCATAAATAACGTAAAAAAATCAGAAGAACTGCTTATGGTAACAGAGACAATTGTGACAACTGTGAAAGTTTCGTCAAAAATACCACAGCCACTTAGCCAAATTCAGCACGTCCATTTTTTCTCTGCATTATACGCATTGACCTTCGCTTTTTGGTGACGTCATTTCATGATTCTCAAATGGAATGACCATCCCAGTTTCCGTCAACTAATAGGGGAAAATATAAATGGTGCACCTCTGTGGCATTTGTCAAAATTGGTCTCAATTTCATATTTAAGTAATAAGGAAAAACATAAATGGTGCACCTCTGTGGCATTTGTCAAAATTGGTCTCATTTTCATATATAAGTAATAAGGAAAAACATAAATGGTGCACCTCTGTGGCATTTGTCAAAATGGTCTCACTTTCATATATAAGTAATAAGGAAAAACATAAATGGTGCACCTCTGTGGCATTTGTCGAAATTGGTCTCACTTTCATATATAAGTAATAAGGAAAAATATAAATGGTGCACCTCTGTGGCATTCTCGTCGAAACTGGTCTCACTTTCATATATAAGTAATAAGGAAAAATGTAAATGGTGCACCTCTATGGCATTCTTTCCAAAAGGTCCACTTTCATATATAAGGGTCAAAATATTAAAATTCAGAGAAATTGTAATCCTTCAGACTTTCAACTCTGGATACAATGGTTGATGTCTCACGGCTTCATCTACCTTATTAAACTGCACAAACATTACACATAGTGTACAATGACTGCACATACAAATCAATCCGGATCCTTATTTATGCAAATAGACTTAATTTACATGTGAACGAGTAAACCAGCAGACTAAAGTAATGCAAATCTCACGCCGAGATTAACTGTGTGCTAGTCATCCTGTTTATGAAACCAGTTAAAGCTTATGTTTTCGTTTGACGGATTCACTAATAATTCTAATATCGTTACTGTGCGGGATACACCAGATGTTTAGGTTTCACAGTACTTAAACATCTCAGTTTTATAGAATCTACTGTTCAATTTTTACTAGATACGTATGTAGTTGTAATAACCACAATACTCTATTAAGTTATCGATTTCTTCTCACTCTTTGGATACAGTTTTACTACAAAGCCTAAGATCCAAATGCGAGGTATGAACTCATTCTGATGTCCGGTAGGCAAATTGCCGAGATGTATACTAGTACTGCACCAGCCCCGGTTTCTTGCCATGCCCCTAGGTTAGGTGAGATTAGTTCACAAAAGTAATCTAAAGATTACTTCACACAAGCATTCAACACGTAATTTGGGTGTGGGAAGTATAACGAGACGATTTTATAGTTAGTTTTTAAGATATGGCGTCCCGCTTTTAAAAAGGAAGGTCCCAGTACTCAATTTACAGTTCGGGAATATGAGCCCAGTAGCTGGATTCGAACTCACATCCAGAGTGTCAGAACGAGGTCACACTGCCGAACTGACCACTTGAAGGATAAACAAACGTCTATTTTAACAAGTCCACGATTAAGTATTCATGAAATGAAAAGCGTGCCAATCTACCAAGTCAAAGCTTGTCGAGACAATAAACTTGTAAATAGTAAGCTGGCTGAATGAAGATCAATCATAATTCCAAAAACATACCGACATAAGTCCAACTACACATGGCATATGAAAAAAATTGCAACTGACATGGTATTTCAAGAATCTATGAAGCCATTTTCACTGACGACGCCTTTGGCGGTGGAGGGAAATTGGTGAAATGTTTGATTACGTTATATCAGAACCCTTCAATTTATATCCAAATGATTTCCTCGTGAAATTCCCTGAAATACATCCCCTCGATTAGCATAAATTAGCTGATAAATAAATATTTGTATGCGATGGACTTTTGGCGAGTGAAGTGAAACGGTTTTTAGAGATTAAATAAGGCAGATTTCATTGCTTTGGAATTTCGCAGTTAGTCTCCGATATTTAATGCTGAAATCATTAGAATACTTTCCAAGCTTTTCTGCGTATCAGACAAATATTGACGGTATGCAAATCAGGTTTACATTAACAATGCATTACGTAAAAAAGAAAGTTCGACCAACTGTTGAATACTGCCCTCATTTCGGACAGACGCCAAAAGAAATCGTGTTGTCCCATTTTTATTTATTAAAAGCTATAAAAGTATTTTCTCACGCAAAACATGTCATTTAATGCATCCCTGAGGCACTTTGAACTTTTAAAAATTACCTTAAATAACTTAGAAGAATAATGACAGTAATCTAGAAACTGTGTTTATATATATATATATATATATATATATATATATATATATATATATATATATATATATATATATATATTATATATATATATATATATATATATGTATACATGTATATATATATATCTATCTATCTATCTATATATATATATATATATATATATATATATATATATATATTTATCAAAAGATCTAAAATGAATTCCGGCGACAATATAATCATTTTCAATTCATTCATATAACATCAGTCACATCTACTGTTTGAAGAGACCTTCAGGCTGTAACCAGGGTAACCTAAACGAGTACTGAATCCTTTTGAAAATCTAGATACTACTTCAGCACAAGAACCTTAGTGTACAACAATCGAGTTTTGGTTTGTCTTGTTCTGAACGAGAGGATCGAACAGCAGACGACAAATAAGATTTATAAAGACAAATAAGATTTATGACAACGATCATAAAATACGAGTAAAGACAATCTGCATTTTAGAAATGCATCTGCATCTCACACTGCCACGAGGCACTGCACGGAATTAAATGTCAAGTTAAATGGGTTTAAAAGATTATAGACTCGGAAATCCCGACCAGAGGCTCTGGAAATTACAGCTGTTACAAATAATAAGAACATTTTTTGCGCCGTTATACAGAACGGAATCATTAAAAAATGTATTCTGCTCAAATAAAAATCTTGACATTTAATTAAATCTGCGACGATATTTTCCATCAGAGGAAAAATGCTGCAATAATAATGATTGCATCTAGATACAATGAAAAGATATACATTTACGAAAAGAAAAACTATGACTGAAAAAGTCGAATATATTTTTTCCGTTTACGACGCAATTTTCTGATAAGGATTTAAAGCGGAACCAACCAATAATTCTGAAGACTATTATTTTTAAGTTTCTGTTAAAGAAAACTATTGAGATGGCTATTTGTCTGTCCTCCCTCAGATCTTAAAAACTACTGAGGCTAGAGGGCTGCAAATTGGTATGTTGATCATCCACCCTCCAACCATGAAACAAGAAATTGCAGCCCTCTAGCTCAGTAGGTTTTATTTCACTTAAGGTTAAAATTAGCCATGATCGAGCTTATGGCGACGCTATAGGGCAGGCCACGACCGAGCCGTGGCTGAAAGTTTAATGGACCGCGGCTCATACACCATTATACGCAGTGCAGAAAAACGATTGCGCCGTAGTTTCTCCTTGGGTAATTTTTACTTGCTTTTGAATGATAACTCCTGTGAAGGGACCATGACGTGCATTCCGTGACATCCTTGCTAGATGGTGTTAGTCACAGCTAATGAAATTACCTGTCAAAATGAAATAATATTTTTGCTGCATAACAGTAGCCACTAAACCTAATTTTATTTATTTTCTTTTAATAAACGGTCCTCTAAGAATCCTCTTCGTTAGTATAACCGCACTTTCAATAAAATATATATATATATATAATATATATATATATATATATATATATATATATATATATATATATATATATCAATTATTATTAAATATATATTCTTTGTAAATATTTCCACAAATATATTTCATCTGGATAAACATGGATATTACTGTGGACGTTTTCTACTGATTTCTTAAAAGCACGATACGGTGAATTTAATAATGGATATAAACAATTTAAATAATGGATATAATAATAAATAAATAAATAAATAAATAAATAAAATAATAAAGAAATAAATAAATATGACTAAATAATTCAAAGAATAGAAAAATAAATAAGTAAATAAAAATAAAAATAAATAAAATAAATAAATAAATATATAAAAATTAATAAATAAAACTGAATAAATAAAAATAAACAAATAAAGAATATATATATATATATATATATATATATATATATATATATATATATATATATATATAAATATATATACATATATATATGCATATATCTTTTATTATTAAATATATAAATTCCACAGGCTATAACAATAGAATTTTAATTTAAAAAAAGGGGGAAATATACAGGTTTCTCGTAACCTAAAAGCCTGTCACTATAGACCAAATTAGCATTTACTGATGTTACTGACATGTGTCCAAAAGGAGAAACTCTGCCGCGTGTCACTTGTCACAGAATGTGGACTTTGGGAATTACGCCAAACTTTAGAGTTTATATTGGAATTTGATTGGTCGAAACGTTAGGGTCTCAAGACAATTATTTATAGACTTTAAGGAATCTGAACACCTTGTAAGAAATTCGTTAACATGCGAGAGAGAGAGAGAGAGAGAGAGAGAGAGAGAGAGAGAGAGAGAGAGAGAGAGAGAGAGAGAGAGGTACAGCAAACCGTTAATATGAACATATCAGCAATTTCTGTTCCTTTTCCGCCATTCTTAACACAAGTATAAAGTAATGACTGCTTTTGCCCACAATTCAAATATACATACAGACACACACACACTCTCATATATATATTATATATATATATATATATATAATATATATATATACATATATATATATATTAGAATAAAAAAACTGCAGTATCAATTGCCCTTTGTATCTCAGTTGATCATACACCGAATGAGAAAAGTGAATATAAAAGTATCTGTATACAAAATATCTTTTTCTATTATCTTATTGCATAAAATAATAGGCCACGCACCTCAGAAAGAAATTAAGCAACAGTATTCTAGCTCTGTAATATCATGTATCAAAAGAAAGGTAATGACAGGACCTTTTGAAAATGCTTGCATAGGAATTGTCCTTTCATCACAAAAAAAAAAAAAAAAAAAAAAAACGAGGTGCATTTTAATACAGCTGGATTTATGGAAGCTGCTCTAATTATGAACTTGCATATGAAAAATGTAAGATGATATGTGATTACGCTTGAATACAACAATACCATTTTCATTATTTCTAGCGTTGTTGTAGCAATAATTTCAATGACAATCAGGATATGCGCCTTTGTTCTTGACTACGACATATGCATACGGATGAGTATTTATATGCACGTTTGTATATGTATGTATATATATATATATATATATATATATATATATATATGTAGATGTGTGTGTGTTTGCGTTTGTGTGTAAATTTCTGACTGACATCAGGATCGAACCCAGTTTATTCAACTGAAAAGCCTGGGTTCGATCTTAATGTAAGTCAGAAATTTATTTCTGTTCCACACATGATTGAGTGTTGAGTCTCTCTCTCTCTCTCTCTCTCTCTCTCTCTCTCTCTCTCTCTCTATTTATATATATATATATATATATATATATATATATATATATTATATATATATGTATATATATATGTATATATATATATATATATATGTATATATATAGATATATGTGTGTGTGTATGTATGTATGTATGATGATGTATGTATGTATGTATATATATATATATAATATATACATATATATATATATAATTTTTTCCGAGATTTCAGGGGGAAGGGGCAAGTGGCGCCCCCCTTGCCCCTATGTGCGGGAACCCATGCTCCAGGATGTTAAGCTCCGTAATGCCTTTGACTTGAAATGCAGAACTTCATATCCTCAAAGGGCTTGTTGTTGCTTGCATAACACTGCTTAACACTTCTCTCACCTCCAGTCAATTTGCTTGGTTGAGAGAGAGAGAGGAGAGGAGAAGAGAGGACGAGAGAGAGAGAGATCGTTTGGGTCTCAAAAATTTCGACAATTATTTTCCTAACAAAAACATCAACTGTTACTTTTAAACCACTAAGTAGCTGAGACGAAGAACATTAAAGTCAGCCATGTATCGTGCTTCTGGCATAGCTTTTCGGAGACATGGGAGATACCCTCACTCTACCGCATCTGGTAAGCAACTAAAGAACTGGTGGTCATAGTTGATGGTTTTATACAGAAAACTCGATTTCTTTGGCGTAATTTCTACTAGTTTTATTTTCCAGCGGAACATTATCAAAATCAGTTGGAACTTTCAAGTTTTGCTCATGATTCTCTTTTTTAAATATGTGAAATTAAATACGCGTGCTCATACATACACTCAAACAAACATAAATACACATGTTATACACACACGCACACATGGCTCATACCCTTTGTTTAAATAAAGCGTTTTCTCATATCAAATGATCTTCACCAGTATCAACTCTAATTTCATTTCTCTCTCTCTCTCTCTCTCTCTCTCTCTCTCTCTCTCTCTCTCTCTCTCATACACTTTCTTTCTATCTCCCTCTCTCCTACGTGCAGTTCTTTCCTTCTGTCCAATCACGATTCATCGCTAATTCTGTTTCAGACCCTTCTATCTCTTTTCATCTCTATTGGCCATTTGCTTTTCTTCAAACCCCTCCTGATTCTTCGTGTTTTCTTTGCAATTCAATTTCCCCCTTCACGGGTCGGTTCTTATTTGTTTCAATCACTTCCAACGTTCTTTATAGCGCTATCTGTTATACCCAACTCCTTCGAACGAAGGTCCTAACAATCATCAGGATTCGGTTATGTTGGTTCCCGCAAACCGATTATATATATATCATCGCTGAAATGAAAACCTGGTCCAATGGCTTCAGTTACATCGATTATGGTAACGATTGTTGTTGTCTGCATGAATTACAATATGGACATTTGGTTTCCATATAACCAACCATTATCATTATCATTATCATTGTTATTATTATTATTATTATTATTATTATTATTATTATTATTATTATATGAAAGGCTCGTCTGATGGCTTAGCCCTGGAATCGCAATTCTTTCAGTATTATATATATATATATATATATATATATATATATATATATATATATATGTGTGTGTGTGTGTGTGTGTGTGTGTGTGTGTGTGTGTATGTATAATGTAAATTTGTGTTTCTGTGTCCCATTACATTTCGGTCCAGCTTATATCTCAGGGTCATATAGCCGTTTTTTTTTGTGGGAATAAGAATAGGGTTATTTATTTCTGAATTAGTTAACAAGTACCAATAAGAATAATCTCACAATATGTCGTGATTAAAGTAACGTCATCTAGCTATCAAATTTAAATGATCAAGCAAATAAAAATATAATAAAAAAAACTCACAATGTGTCGTGATTCAAGTGATATCACATAACTATCAATGTAAAAAAAAAAAAATTACAATTTGTCGTGATTCCAGTTATATTATCAAGCAAAAATACAAAAATAAATAATTAAAGTACTATGTTAAAATTATCTTTTCAAAGACAGACAACTACCTCTTCCCCTACATTCTTCAGCAACATCTTAATTTTCACCAAATTAATGCATTATCTCATAAGTATGCTAATCCCCACTTGCTGCCTTTTGCTTTTGCAAGTCGCATAATCCCTTCGACAGTCTTCCACAACTAAATCTACAGTGACTCGACGAATGTCTATAGAGACCTAGGACTCGACGTCATTCAAGTTGAAATCATTCGACATTAGTTCTGTCCTGTCATCCAATGTAATATCCCTTCAAAATAGTCAATACCACAGACTCAGAAATGTAGTCTGCCCAAACAGAATAATTCAATTGCCAGTGTGATGATAAACATACTCATTATTATCATTATAGTAGTATCATCCTCCCGTGCTCGTTGCCCTTTCTATAATTAAATTGAACGAAACGAAATTGAGAGTATCATGTCGTGATTCTTGTCCCTCAAAACCCAATTAACTTGAAAAAAAGTATAAACTATTTGTATGCAGCTCAATGAATGCTTCTGGATTGCCTCCCTCCACTGAACATTACCTTAATTCTTAAAAGGCAAATCTTCCAAGAGGGAGGTCGTTCAGCAAAGCGAAGCTTACTTACCTTGACTGGAATGACGCCAAACGAGATGATAGGCAAAATTTTTGTAATTTGTTTTAGAATCTCCGAGGGTTTTCATACTTAATTCCTATGTCTACGGGCAACGAAGTTAACGATCTGAACAAACTGAGCCGCCAGATAACTGTTCATTCATTGAACTGAATATAGAGTTTAGGCCAAAGGCCAAAGCACTGGAACCTATGAGGTATTTCAGCACTGGAAAGGAAATTTGAGGGTAGGTATAGGTTTGAAAGGTGTAACAAGAGGAAAACCTCGCTGTTACGCCATGAAATAATTGTTGGAGAGGGTGGATAGTAAGATGGAAGAGAGAGAATATGAAAGGAGGTACAGTCAAAGGAATGTAAAGGTTTGCAGCTAGGGGCCAAAGGGACGCTGCGAAGAACCTTCAGTAATGCCTACAGTGCACACCGTGAGGGGAACGGTAAATTAGTCATTTACTTAATCAACAGTCCTTGAAACCTAATTCATGAACGTATACCAGAATCCCAGCAGTGTCTCACAAGCATATACAAAGGCACCATCGCAAGGAAATCCATACCGGAGCGGGCTCGCGCGCCGGCAAAAACCTTCAGTCACAAAGGGCCGTAAATTCCCCGATCCTCGAAGAACCCTTTTCCAGTCATCTTTATCAGCGACGCCAAGGTTCTCACAGCGATTAAGAAGGCAGAATCGAGCCGCTGAAGCTAATGATCTCGCCTATTGAAAATTATCGATCTATAAGGCGCCGTTTCAAGAGGTCTTATTCGACGGGTTCCCGGCGAGCGAATTTCGGCTCTGTGCGAAGAGCCCGTAAGGTCGAACGCCCAGGGAAGGCTGGCGAAGCATTGGAATTTCTTTTATGGGGCCTTTATCGCCGTATAGCTAGATGACTAAGGGGAATCATCATAATAATAGCTTAATTAGGCTTTTATGCACGTGATTAGCGCTCGCAGGATCAAGTCATCGACGCCTTCTTCTTAAAAGGTCCCTCCGGGAAAGTTGGAATAATGGAGATGGCGAGCAATAGGATTCTCGCTATCTTCAATATTATTATTATTATTATTATTATTATTATTTTATTATTATTTCGTGTCATTATCCTTCTTCTTCTTAGTCTTCTCCTTCTCTCTTATTTTTTCCTTGAACACGCTGAAACTTAATAAATAGGTACCCTGCTACAAATCGAGTCTGCAAATTTAAAAATACTTTACATCTAAAAATCTATAAGTGAAGCTCCGCTATGTTCTCGAGACTTTTGGCACTGCATCGGAAGTATCATTTTGCCCCGGACCATATTTTTCATGGTCAATGTCTAATTTAAAGTTCAATATTAAATCTGTCCCATATTTTGTCCCATATTAAGTTGGTGAGTATTTTTCCCAGTTGTTGTAAGCTGACCTATTTTCTAGGTCAAAGGTCAACTGAAAGATCAACACTTTCTCTTATGCTGATGAAGAAATCTGGTGGGCAGTTCCAAAATGACTTTGACTTTGACAAAGCTTTCATTGTGACTTATCAATTCAAGAGTAATTTTATTTTTATCTGATTTCTATGAAACTTGATAAGTTGACCTTGTGGCTAGTGATTTACCTTTACATTTTTCTTCTTTATGGGGTTATTTAAAGTTTTTTAAGGTCAGCATTTATTTGTCTCTATATTCTACGTAATATCATTACTATTACTTAGCATGGAGCACTTTGAAATACTGTAATATGTTTCTTGAGAACAGGATTACTCTTACAATCTCACCGACAAATTCATGCATTTTGAAATTATGCTAAATTTCAGACATTCGAGTTTAAGCATTCTTGAGTTCATGCATTGGGTACCTTGCACAATAAGGAAGCAAGCTATTTTCTGGGCATAGTAGTTAATGAGTAACTTACTTTTCCACTTATGATAGTACCCACTTCCCAGAACTGACAGTGCATATCGCTACATTCATATTTTGGCTGATGAATAGCGGATGAACTGCCTGCGCAGACGACTTCCATAACTTTACCTTCTTGATACCGTTAAGACTGAATCATGCCCAATGCCCTTAAACGCTAAAACATTCACCTGTATCTTAACAAGCATTATCTTTAGTTCCTGAGTGCTAAGAACCGTTCTTTTAATGATCTCACTCGTACCATTTATCCACCACTCTCTCCCTCTCTTCTCTCTTCTTCATTATATATATATATATATATATACTATATATATATATATACTATATATATATATATATATATATATATATATTTATCTAAATATAAGTGATCGTATAAAGAAAATTCGGAAATGAATTCCCGAAACGTGATTCAAATGGCTACAAAGTAACGACGCCGAACATCTTGAACGAGCGAGAGCGATTTCCTTGCCTGGCTGGTAACTCCATTAAAAGAACAATACTGCACCGAGACGTCTAAATAACCTTACTTCGGCCTGAGCACGGAGCGCCCCATAATTACTACGCACGCTACTTCGCTAATGAAGTCTATCTTGGGGGTACAAAGAATTTTTTCCATCGGCGAATGTTTGCTCTGTCGCAGATCGTTAATCGGAGAGAATGGTCGGAATTTGGATTTCATTCGCTAGGGGATATCTTCCCGTTGCTTTGTTATTGGATTCGTTTGGAGTTATATTTTGAATTTGGGAATAAGCATCAGGATTATTGTAGGATGATAAAAGAGGTGGAGATCAGGACCACACTGGGAGACATACATACTATGGGGATGGAGGTTCAAGGAAGAAGAAGAAGAAGAAGAAGAAGAAGAGGGAGACCAAGAAAGAGATGGAAGGACTGTGTGAGAGGAGACTTACATGAAAAGGGAATTAATGAGGCCGAGGCGCAGATAGAAATAGATGGAAACGGTTCATCCGAAACGGCAAATCATATAAAAAATGGGAACCAGCTGGGAAGAAGAAGAATAAAAGAGGTAGGCCATGATTCATCAGTTAAATGACCAATATGGCACTGATGATTTTGCGGTAATTTCTCTGGAGGGGAAACGGGTGAATTTCGTAATCATACTTGAAGTCAAGGAAGTGAAGTCAAAACCAGTTAATGTTTTTGTATCATAACGAATACACGAGACTTCTCCGTTACACGAGGAGTTAGTCTGAATTGCTACAGATTAATCTAATGAGACTCTCCATTAAAGTACTTGAAATGCCCCCATGTATCGCAAACAACATAAAGACACAGCATCACTTGTTCACGTCCTTCTAAAGGATTATTAATCATACCGCCAAGGTAGCCTGAAATTACTATTGAAATACAAACCTCTTTAAGGCCCATTAGAAAAAAAATCTCGTTGCTCCCTGTTCATTTTCTTTCAGATTTTAACATAGAAATGAAAAGAAAAAACTCCTTATTACCTCTGAATAACGCCTTAATGAGACAGTGATGTGGTATGAGATCTCTCTCTCTCTCTCTCTCTCTCTCTCTCTCTCTCTCTCTCTCTCTCTCTCTCTCTGCTCCTTTGATTTCGGAATCCTGTTGAGCTAATGGAAAGGCTTCCCCAAGGAGATAATGAGGTCGTCAGTTCAGTTTCCTCTTTATTTACTGTTTTTGTTTTATATATATATATATATATATATATATATATATATATATATATATATATATATAATTACAGCATAATCTTTACCCTCCGTTGTTCAATCGTTCCACATAAACTCAAACTGCAGGGAATCACGGCACGATACACAACGTAAAGGGGTTATTCAATATTACCATCGTTTTGAATTAAAATATATATATATATATATATATATATTATATATATATTATATATATATATATATAAATATATATTACCCGTCTCGTATATTTGTCGGTCATATCTCATTCCTTCCTGTTAAATGGGAAAATACTCTGCCAAAGCTGCTCCAACAGCATTCAAGCATCCCTGTACATATATATATATATATATATATCTATATATAGAATATATATATATATATATATATATATATATATAATATATATATATATATCACATAGATACATACCTATATACACAGCAATGATGATGACTAATAATTTTTGTAATTTATAAATATATATATATATATATATATATATATATATATATATATATGTAATACATATATATATATATATATATAAATATATATATATATAGTATATATAATATATATATATAAATAAAGATAATATGCCACGAAGGAAAATAAACGACTGAGTATCCGCGAAACCTTTTGACTTTGAAACGTCCTTTACTAAGCGAACTGCTTAGTAAAGGACGTTTAAACGTCGAAAGGTCTAGCGGGTACTCCGTCGTTTTTTTCCTTGCCTTCGTGGCATATATCTTTATTTTATGAACTTTATTACGTTCCTAACTTTCGTGATTCAGTTATACACACACACACACACACACACACACACCCACACACACACGCATATATAATATATATATATACATACACATCACATCGTGTGTGTGGGTGTGTGTAATTGCTGATTTTGGTAGAATATGTTGTGAATACGAAAGAAAGATAATCCAGCACAGCTGCCATCAAAAGGGAGGGCAATGTCAGGGACTCAACGCATTGTCTGCAACCGGATATATACACTAAAGGATGATCCAAGGCGTTAATCTGACCCTCTTATAGTACATAACACAAGGTACAGCTAAAGGGGCTGAGTGTATATATTATATATATATATATATATATATATATATATATATATAGATAGATAGATAGATAGATAGATAGATAGATAGATAGATAGATAGATATATAGATATACACCAATACAGTTTCCGGCTTCACTGTTTCAGTTCAAGGAATTCATTCGATTACATGGCAGATATTTCAACGACTATAGATGTCGAATTGATTTTCATATCCTTTTCTTTGAGGATATTTGAAAGGTGAAGTGAATAACGTTGCTTTTATTATTCCCAAGAAAAGCGATAGCAATAAGAGCATAATCATATAAATAAATACTGAATTAAATAGCTACAGCTCCATTTTATGTATATAACACGAGAGGTATAATTCCTTACGCAACTAATGAGCCTCGATAACATTCGGAAATTTATTAAGAAAATACCTAAATACTCTTATACGTTGCATACCCATAATTTTTTCCCCCATATTATCACCAACTACTTTCACTTAGACTATATTCTGCACGTTATGCATCTCAATTCCCTGATTAATTCTCTGGAAAAATAACTTCGACAATATTCGGAAATTTATTCAGAAAATGCCTAAATACTCTATATTTTACGTTGTATAACCATCATATTTTCCCCCTATTATCATCAACTACTTTCATTTAGAATATATTCTGCACGTTATGCATCTCAATTCGCATATTCCTTCTCTGGATAAGTAACTTATCAACAGGAAAATATAACGATCGAAGCCAACCACCATTCCAGGCAGACCTACGTAGTCTCGGAATTTTCTCCCCGTAAGCTGGTGCCCTCTGTCGCCTTTTCGGCAAACTACGTCAGAACAGTGCCCTGAGCATAGCTCCTCGCTTGTCCTTGGAGACAGACATTCTTCATAGTACCGAACAATTCTCTCTCTCTCTCTCTCTCTCTCTCTCTCTCCCGCAGGCTTCGTCCGAAGAGATAATTAATCATTTACCGTAGTGGAAATATCATCTCTCTCTCTCTCTCTCTCTCCGCAGGCTTCGTCCAGAAGAGATAATTAATCATTTACCGTAGTGGAAATATCATTTTTGATAGGGAGCCATATTCCCCTTATTTTTATTTCTATTTTTTTTTTCTGATGACCTGCCGTACTTATTTCTTCTTCTTTTTTTTGGGCTGGGAGGGAGGGAGGGGGATGATCTACCTATTCGATATGAAAAAATAGTGAGGTTATTAATATTATCGGGATATAACACCTCTTTTTTGGAAACACAAAAACCAAAAGAAGAAACAAATAAGAATAAAATTGTCAGAATTAGTCTAGTTCTCTATTCTCCATGTCTGAGAGATCAAACTAATGGAATATCAAGGATAAAATTGATATGGAGCATTCTCTCTCTCTCTCTCTCTCTCTCTCTCTCTCTCTCTCTCTCTCTCTCTCTCTCTCTCTCTGTATCCAGAAAGTTATGAAAAAAAGGAAGTAAGTAGCATAACACTAAATACTGTTCATATCTCTCTCTTTCTCTCTCTCTCTCTCTCTGTAAACACAAGGTTATGGAAAAGAACCATTGTATAAAACTAAAGATTGCTAAATTCTCTCTCTCTCTCTCTCTCTCTCTCTTCTCTCTCTCTCTCTCTCTCTCTCTCTCTCTCTCTCTGTAAACACAAGTTTATGGAAAGAACCACTTGTTATAAAAACTAAAAATTGCTGAATTCTCTCTCTCTCTCTCTCTCTCTCTCTCTCTCTCTCTCTCTCTCTCTCTCTCTCTCTCGGTATACAGAAGATTATGAAATGAACCAAATAGTATAACGCTAAAGATTGCTGAATTCTCTCTCTCTCTCTCTCTCTCTACTGTAGTAGCCATCTTGCTTGGTGAACGTACCCCGTACCCGTGTAATTCAGATTAATCAACAGATATCACAAGTTTAACATACTACTAGAATTTGAGAAATATCTAGAAGTGTTCGTGAACTATCGGTGATAAGATTAGTGTGAAAATAGTAGGATAAAGCGTCTTCTAAGTTAGTTTAACAAGTGAAATACTGAAATCAGAACAAGATTGCAGTAAGTTTCCAACTGCGGGAAAAGGTGGCGTAATTTAGCTTGCTTGGCAGATTCGCAATACGATGAGGTAGCAGGAAGGGAACTGGCATTTCTCATCTATGAAATCAGCAACAGTCCTAACCAAAAAGATACAAAAGCATTCATAGATATATTAGAAGGATATAATCCTTCAAACTGGAACAAATCTAATGAAAACATCTTGAAAATAATTGAAGAAGTTCCAAATAAAATCCAAGTGGTCAAGAGACTCATAAAGAAAATATACATAAAGCAACATATTCCGACAAAGAAATGAATAAGGTGAATCTTGTGAATATCCTAATTGATGCATTAGGAAAAAGAATGCCAAAAGCATGCAAACTGTGTAAGGTTTGGTTATAGCATAGTCAATACCAAAACAAAACCTAATCAGAAATGTGCTGCATGCAACATTCCGACCCATCCCACGTGTGCTGAGGTAATGCAAGATTTGAGAAAAGATACAAGAATTTTTGTTCAACATGTCTATCATGGATGACAATGTTATTAAAATCAAGATTGAATGTACAAATAGTTGAGGATGAAGAATAAGAGGAAGAGGAAGAGAAGAGAAAAAGAAAAAGAAGAAGAGGAAAAACGGAAGAGAAGTAAACAAAAATGAAATGACAGAAAAAAATAGGAAAACAAAAAGAACAAGATAAAGTATGGATGCAGAGATACTCATTGATACTACATATGAGGCAATAAAACAGCATACCTACGAAGAATAAATTACGATATGAACAACAGAAAAGCAAATCCCGAAGAGGCTCTACCCAGATCTACACAATGACGAAAGAGGAGGAAAAAAATAGACAAGAAAGACAAAATCTGCAACCTTTTGAAAAGAGGGAATTGCAGATTTGGAGAAAGATGTTACTACAAACATCCTAAGGTATGTCAAAACTATGAATATATGGTAAATGTGCATACTTAGATGGCTATGGGATGATTGCAGAGTAATCTGCATCCAAAAATATGAAAAAACCTAAAAGAAGGAAAGGATGTAAGTTCGACAAAAAATGCAAATATATGCACCCTGTAGCCATGAATCATAATCAAATAAATAACCAACCAAGTAATAAAATCCAAAATAAGAAAGAAACAAATAAAGAGAGAAATCAAGAATATCAGGTAAAAGAGAAAAGCAAACCACCAATGAGATATGCAGAGGTGTCACAAAAAATTTATTTCCAAAAGCATCATCTCCGAAATTCTACTCAAGAGATAATAACTGTATTTATTATGCAATAGGATCTTAGGCAGAAAACGGCTTGAAAATGCAGATTCAGAACACAAAATAATAACATTATGATGAAGGAATAGATCAAATAATTTTTTTTTTATGGAAAACGTTGGATTTTTTTAATGTCCAAAGAATTTCTGGAAAGATGAAAAAAAGAACAACATACCAGAACAGGAAGAGACATGGGAAAATCCTTATTACTACCAATATTAAATGAAGGAGAAAAACGGACACGCAAACCATCATAGTGATGAATGCGCAGGTTTAGTTACGAGTAACTCAAAAAGAAAAATAAGAGTACTTAGAAGAACTAACCCAAAAATGAAAAGAAAATAGATATAATGAATATAAGTGAAACCTGGTACTCCCAAGAGACTGGGAATGATGATCAAATAAAAGGGTTCCAAACTTATAGATCAGATAGAAAAAATAGGTGAATCAAGGGGGAACCGCAATATATGGGAAAGACAAAAAACAAGGAAAAATATATGAGAAAATATAGTAACTCAGAATGTAACTAATAGCGGTAGAATTTGAATCTGAAAAATTGATGAACATAGTAATATATGACCTCCTAATACTAAAGAGTTTGACTTAATAATTGAAAAATTGGATGATATATGTAGAAATCACAAGGACTGGACTATTCTCCTATCTGGTGACTTCAACTTTCCTTTCGTAGAATGGAAAGAACGAATAGGAGACTGTGGTTGTACTTATACATATAAAAAAGAGAGTATAGTAGTGCAGAAGATAAGAGGCAATTTGAAAAGCTATTAGATATGCTACTAGAATATCCAACATTCCAAACAAATAAATCACCTGCCAACAGAAAGGAAAACAATACTTTAGACCTAGTGTTTGTGAACGAGATGAATTATGTTAAAGAAATAATAGTTTATAATGCGAGTATTTCAGATCATAATGTCATAGAATTAACAGTTCATTCCAAAGCAAGTGAAAATAGAGATAAGCAAGAAATGAAAAAGTGGGAAGGATATGGAAAATACAACTTCTACAGTAAAAATATAAAATGGTCAGAAATTAATGAAGAATTAAACAAAGATTGGGATAACATTTTCGTAAGTGATGACATAAGGGTAAATACGGAGATATTATATAAAAATATTGGAGAAAATAGTGGATAAATATATACCGAAGAAGAAAAGTAAACATCATTCATGCATACCAAGAGACAGAAGGATCTTGTTCCAGAAAATCAGAAAGTGGAAAAAAGGTCTTGCAAAAGAAAAAAATGCATGGAAGTTTTATAGAACTAAAAAGTAAGATAGAAAATGCAGAACAAAAGATTATACAATCAAAGAAAATGAAAAACGGGACTTGGAAGAAAAAACCCTATTAAATATCAGCAAAACCCCAAACTATTATACTCATATGCGAAGAAGATGAATAAAGGAAGAATAGAAATAGGCCCTCTGAGAATTGAAGGGAGATTAACGAATGAAAAAAAGGAATTTGCAACATACTGGCAGAACGATATAAGAGAGAATTCACCCCTAGAATAGATAATGAAGATAATGATATAGAGTAAGGGACGAAAATAGTGAATATTTAGCTGACTAGAAATTAATGAAGCTGATATTGTGCAGGCAATTATGAAATTAAAATGGAGCTGCTGCAGGGCCGGATGGAGTCCCTGCTATCTTGTTAAAGAAAGTAGTTCATTCTATCGCAAAGCCACTTGCAATATTATTAAGACAAAGTGTAGATACAGGCAAGATTTATGATGAGCACAAATTAGCAATATATTACCCCTACTTTCAAAAGTGGATCAAGACTAGAGGCAAGTAATTATAGGCCTGTGAGTCTAACATCACATATTATGAAAGTGTATGAAAGGGTAATGAAGAAAAATATTATGAAACATTTAATAAAAATATTTGTTGAATATAGGACAACACGGTTTCGTACCCGGAAAAGTACACAAACCCAACTGTTAGTCCCCACCGTGAGAAATATTCAAAAATATGAAAAGCGGAAATGAAACAGATGTGGTTTATCTAGACTTTGCAAAAGCTTTTGACAAAGTAGACCATAATATATTAGCAAAGAAAATTAGAAAACACAATATCGTAGATAAAGTAGGAAGATGGTTAAAAGAATTTTTACACAACAGAAAACAGATAGTTATTGCAAACGATGAGAAATCGGATGAAACCAAGTAATATCCGGTGTGCCCCAACAGGTACGGTGCTAGCTGCAATACTGTTTGTTATTATGATTGAAGACATAGACAGTAATGTTAAGGATTCGGTAGTGAGTAGTTTCGCTGATGACACAAGAATAAGTAGAGAAATTACTTGTGATGAGATAGGAACGCTCTACAAAGAGACCTTAACAAGTATATTATTGGGCAGAGGTATAGGATGGTATTTAACTCTGATAAATTTGATCAATAAAGTTATGGAGACAGAGAAGGAAAGCTATATGCATATAGGGGACCTAATAATGAGACAATCACAAATAAGGAAGCAGTTAAAGACCTTGGTGTGATATGAATAGGACATGTTTATGCCAATGATCAAATAGCCATTCTGTTGGCAAAATGTAAGCAAAAAGCAAAATGGGAATGTTGTTACGGCACTTCAAACACAAGAAAAGCTGAACACATGAATTATGCTTTATAAAACATATGTTCGTAGTCCACTTGAATATTGCAATATGATATGGTACCCACACTATCAAAAGGATATTGCACAAATAGAGAGTGTACAAAGGTCTTTACAGCTAGAATAGAAGAAGTTAAGGACCTAGACTACTGGGAAAGACTACAATCCTTAAATTATATAGTCTAGAAAGGAGAAGAGAACGCTACATGATAATTCAGGTGCATGGAAACAGATAGAAGGAATAACAGAAAATATCATGGAACTAAAAATATCAGAAAGAGCAAGCAGAGGTAGATTAATAGTGCCCAAAACTATACCAGGAAAAATAAGGAAAGCACACAGAACATTAATCCACTACGCACCAGCATCGATAATGCAGCGTCTATTCAATGCGTTGCCAGCTCATCTGAGGAATATATCAGGAGTGAGCGTAGATGTGTTTAAGAATAAGCTCGACAAATATCTAAACTGCATCCCAGACCATCCAAGATTGGAAGATGCAAAATATACCGGAAGATGTACTAGCAACTCTCTGTACATTAGAGGCGCCTCACACTGAGGGACCTGGGGCAACCCGAACGAAGTGTAAGGTCTGTAAGGTAAGGTCTCTCTCGGTATACAGAAGATTATGAAATGAACCAAATAGTATAACGCTAAAGATTGCTGAATTCTCTCTCTCTCTCTCTCTCTCTCTTCTCTCTCTCTCTCGTCTCTCTCTCTCTCTGTACAGAAGAATTCTGAATGGCCACTATATTATAACGCTAAAGCATTGCTGATTCTCTCTCTCTCTCTCTCTCTCTCTCTATCTCTCTCTCTCTCTCTCTCTCTCTCTCGGTAAATACAGAACCTGAAATATAATGACCAATAGTAATAACGCTAAACGATTGCTGATTTCTCTCTCTCTCTCTCTCTCTTCTCTCTAATCTCTCTCTCTCTCATCTCTCTCTTCTCTCTCGGTATACAGAAGATTTGAAATGAACCCAAATATATAACCTAAAGATTTGCTGAATTCTCTCTCTCTTCTCTCTCTCTCTCTCTCTCTCTCTCTCCTCATCTACTCTCTCTCTCTCTCTCTCTCTCTCTCTCTTCTGGTTACAGAGATTCTGAAATGCCCAAATAGTATAACGCAAAGATTGCTGAATTCTCTCCTCTCTCTCTCTCTCTCTCTCTTATCTCTCTTCTTCTCTCTCTCTCTCTACTCGTATTCAGAATATTATGAAATGAACCAAATAGTATAACTCTAAAGATTGCTGAATTCCTTCTCTCTCTCTCTCTCTCTCTCCTCCTCTCTCTCTCTCCTCTCCTCTCTCTCTCTCTCTCTGGTATCCAGAAGATTTATGAAATGAAAAACCAAATAGTATAACACTAAAGATTGCTGAATTCTCTCTCTCTCTCTCTCTCTCTCTCCTCTCTCTTCTCTTCTCTCTCTCGGTATACAGAAGTATTATGAACATACCCAATAGTAGAACGCCTAAAGATTGCTGAATTCGCTCTCTCCTCTCTCTCTCTCTCTATCTCTCTCTTCCTCTCGTCTCTCGGTATAGCCGAAGATTATGAAATGAACCAAATAGTATAAACGCTAAAGATTTGCTGAATTCTCCTCTCTCTCTCTCTCTAATCTCTCTCTCTCTCTCTCTCTCGGTATACAGGAAGATTATGAAAATGAACCCAAAATAGTTATAACGCTAAAGATTGCTGAATTCTCTCTCTCTCCTCTCTCTCTCTCTCGCGTATACAGAAGATTATGAAATGACCCAAATAGTATAACGCTAAAGATTGCTGAATTCCTCTCTCTCTCTCTCTCTCTCTCTCTCTCGGTATACAGAAGATTATGAAATGAACCAAATAGTATAACGTAAAGATTGCTGAATTCTCTCTCTCTCTACTCTCTCTCTCTCCTCTCTCTCTCTCTCGGTATATACAGAAAAAAACACAGTATAATACTAAAGCTTGTTGAATACTTTCTCTTTTGCTCTCTCAAAACCTGACACACACAAAGAGCTAAATGGAAAACTGAAAATTCTTCAGGTTTTATGAACCCAAAATAAGTTTCTTTGCACACTCAAGCAACGTTTGTGGTGAGGGTGGGGGGTAGTACTTTTACTTCTAAATGATTGCTGGTGAAATCAACAGTTTTCAAGCAAGCAGACGGCTAACTTCGTTTAATACAGGAATTAAAAAAGAAAATTGCTCGTGTCTTCAAGGAAAACGCTTTCAAATATTTTATAAAACTATAGCCTACAGTATCTTCATTTAAACTGTATATAGAGTAAATATTTTGACAGATGTGATGACACATAAAGGAAAGTATTATTACAATAAATGGAACGGTTTCGGACTTGAAGTTCAACTTAAAAAGAAATGAAAAAGATTGAAAATAAATTCAGGCTTTATGGGACACTATTTGTAAGAAATAATTATAAATAGCCATAATAACCCAATATATTGAATTTCAAAAATTTAGATTATAGATGTCTTAATGTACCTTAGGAGAATGTATTATGAAAAAGTTTATATAAAAATTTTACATGCCATTTCTGTGTGAGAGAGAGAGAGAGAGAGAGAGAGAGAGAGAGAGAGAGAGAGAGAGAGAGAGAGAATCACTAACATATCTAGGTACGACCTCCATTGTCATATTAATTAATTATAAAATAGTATTAACGATGGGAAATGATAATTTTGAAATGAAATGCATGATAAAAAATATAAATAATTAAAAAACAAAGACAGATGATTGCTATTATGGCAACAGAGTTTAATACATATTAACGTACTTTGCTTTAAAATTGATTATAATAGCGCAGAAAAATAAGAATTTTGTCATTTCTTTCACTTCCCTTCCGGAAACAAGAACATTACTGTAAATCAGTTAGTGATCTATTTTTCAATAATAATTCATTTAACAGTTATTTTTATATATAATTTATTGGATATTTATAATGTTATTTGCCTTCTTATCTTATGAGAGTCGATCCCCACTTATCAGCGCCGGTAACCGGGGATTAGTGCTATTATCGGGGAATTTCGGTTACCTATGATATTTGGGTATCGTCTCGTCGTCGGGAACAGAATCCCCTCAGATAACCAGGGACTGCCTGTAACAACTTCATCTACAAAACCACACCGACAAAATAATAAATAAATAAATAAATAAATAATTAAATTTAAAAAAAAATATGGACCACAATATATAACCTTTACAATATTAAGGACTAAGTACAGACAACACAATACAAATGAAAAAAAAAAAATCACCTTATCCTTTAAAACTTTAGGGGCTAATTACAGACAACTCAATACAAATCAAAACAAATCAGTGCGTCCTTTACAACATCAGGGAGTTTATCACTCGTTTGTTAGCCGATTCCCTTCTCTTGCATTTCTCTCAAACGTGAAAATGCAGTACAGTCCAAGACCAATTCTAATACCAATTGCTCCGCCTTTTTTTCTTTTTGACATACTAAAAAATGTCACGATTTATTTCTGTTGACTCTTGACAAAGTCTATTTTGAGGAACCGTTAACCAAGAATATTGCTGGAAATAGCTTCTGGAAACAAGTTGTGCCTTCCTTTTAGGTCAAAAGGCTGAGATGAATATTCATGGTCAGTCCTCTAACGCAATGGCATCAAAAGTGTGGATAATACGAGTAGTTTTCCACTGAAAAGATTCTTCTAGTGTGTGTGTGTATGTGTATTTGTGTGTGTGTGTGTGTGTATATATATATATATATATATATATATATATATATATATATATACACACATACACACACACACATATATATATGTGTGTGTGTGTCTGTGTGTGTGTATGAAATCAAAATGATTAACCTTCTTATAATTAACGTTATTTTGCCATCAAACCTATTATGATTATTATTATCATTATTAATATTATTATTATTATTATTTTGAGGAAAATTCTTGCTGACCATTATTATTATTAATATAATATATTGTGTACCACATCATCACAGCCTTTTCGAAATTGTCGCGCGCAAAAAAAAAAAAAAAAAAAAAAAAAAAAAAAAAAATGCCAGGAAGTATCCCAAATCTCTGCCTTTAATCTAGGCCCCTGTTGTTTACAGACGGCAGGGCG
Source organism: Macrobrachium nipponense (assembly GCF_015104395.2). NCBI lineage: Eukaryota > Metazoa > Arthropoda > Malacostraca > Decapoda > Palaemonidae > Macrobrachium > Macrobrachium nipponense. The sequence goes on from NC_087207.1 coordinate 72,258,245, forward strand.
CGTCAGGTGCTGAGCGCGTCCTTTTGTGCAGGGTAGACACCTTTATGGATCACCCTCTCTTACTGCAACAGAACACGAAGGGCATATGCCCGAAAAAAAAAAAAAAGATATTCTCTCCTTTTTCTTAACGAACATTTTTTTTTTTTTAACTCAAAAAGGGAGACGGACGCTGCAAGACGCTTCATTAAAAAACTACACTACTATTGTATGTATCTGAGATGTATATAAAATGGCTATGAACATTTTTTCCTCGGAAAATTATTTTCCCTACAGAATAAAAAAAAAGATTATTTATAACATTTAGAAAAGGGATACTGCAACATAAGCATCAGTGTACTTGGGGAAAACTCTCTATCAGGCTAGTATACATGTTTTTCTTCAAAGTGCCCCACAATAGTAAACATGTTAAAAGTCGTGTAAAATTTATACACGAACTTTTAAAATTTTTATTATTGTGGACCCCTTAGAACATCACTGTAATACTGTCTCACAGAGTAAATTTTCACAAACAGATAACCTAAAGAGATACGTATATCAAGCTATTAAGACTTCTGTTTTGTTAAGTTAGCTACTTATACTACATTGTTCCTTCTGGTGTTGCTATTAATCTTTAATTATTTAAATAAAGCATTTTTAATTCGAATTTGAAAATAATTTTCCGTGGAAAAAATTATTCACGGGTATTGTTGAGATACATCTATCAAAATCAGTACACTCCAAGATTCTGATGATAAAAAAAGAAAAAAAAAAGTAATATAAAGAACTCAATACGTTTAACATTTGCATTTATACAAGATCATTTTGCATTCTAAGAGACATTCGTAGCGATTATTTACAGAGTATTGCGTTTTTGCTCATACAGAAAAGTATTTCCCCAGCTCAAGGAATATTTGCGAACGAAGATCAGGGGGGGCAAGAGCGCAGATAACTAGGTCATTGTAAATGCAAGAGGTCCGTCCCTTCATAATGGGTTTTCAGAACGTATGCCAGTTCACCAACAACCCATTACCCGCTTCCCTGACAAATGGGATGAAATATAACAAGACCGCGAGTCTCAGTAATCGTCGTTATCAGCAGTTCTTTTCTGAAAGTTACGGGATGCCTTATCTTCCTCTGAGATTTTATTTTATTTTCTTTTTTTAAGCATAGAAGCGTCACGTGAACACAAGAACTGGGCAATGCAAGCGCTTCTACGGAATCCTTCTTCTCTTCTTGTTGATCGCAGACGATCATTCCATGAAATGGAAGTTTTATTTTTGCTCATAATAATAATGATAATTCCGCATGATCTAGAATAATAATAATAATAATAATAATAATAATAATAATAATAATAATAATAATAATAATAATAATAATAATAATAATAATATAATAATAAAGTGCCATAAAAATCCACAATTATACATTAGAGTATATTACTATGTAGGATGTTTGTTTTTATTACATAGTAATATACTCTAATATACATGTGGACTTTTACGACACATTGTTCTTCATAAGTGTGATTTTTTTAATAATTAATAATAATAATAATAATAATATAATAAAATAATAATAATAATAATAATAATAATACCCCCCGCGCTCTGACCATTCCAATAAATATTCCCAGAATTACTGTGCCGTCCTACAAACATAAAAAAAAAAAAAAAACATGCGGAGAAATTACACGGAAAAATGGAAGGGGTGTGTGGCTGACGACTACACATGCACAAAATGCAATGTTTCAGACCGATCAAATGACGTAGCTTACTTTCGCCCTTGCAACATTGAGTCCTTGTTCGCCTCATTTTGTTCTCTCAATATGTCCAGAGAGAGAAGAGAGAGAGAGAGAGAGAAGAGAGAGAGAGCGAGAGAGAGAGAGAGAGAGAGAGAGAGAGAGAGAGAGTGGGCTGAAAGGTGAGGTTGTTTTGTAGCACACACACACACACACACACACACACACACACAGAGTGAGGCAAGGTATGTTTGTAGTACACACACAGAATACTTGCCAAAAAGAATCTCTTGACTTCTACAGGCTACTATCGTTTGTGCCATGAGGAATAATAATATAGCGAAGTCGTGAGTTGTAGTTGAAGATTAAGCTGGCCTTATGCCAACACAGGCTCTTGCTCATAGATGAGCACGTAGTATGGCGTGATTGAGTAAGAAGCTGCGTCTACAAAACAAGAGGTCACAATACAATCACATATGAATCGATGTAAAAGACACGACTGAAGCTTCGGTACATATGGCTGAAATGAGGACATTTTAATGCCTGTGGTAATACTGATGATACATTGAACATAGCAATAATATGAATGAAAATATATGTACAAAAGATGCATGGCGTGTATTGTGTTTATTTGTTTCTTGTATAAGCGTTTTGGCGAGCGGAAATGCTTGCTGGGAGGAGATTAGTCATTCAGGTAAGATGGAAGTATATGGGTCCTTGTGGGTTCCTACAACACAATCAATGAAGATATCCACTCGAATATTTATAAGTATAGATAAAATTCCATAAATACCAATGCACACATAAACTCAAGTCAAAAATATCCTTAGAATTGCGAATTTGTAACAAACAATACTTGCTTAACCTAACCTATTACGTGATGACCTAAATAACGATATATTACGGCTAAAATAAAAGAAAAAAAGAAGGAAACTGCGCTACCATGAATATTTGGACTTGGTAAATGGTGGTATTGCTATCAAGTTAATGTAATGCGGAGTATAATATCTATCGTCATCAGGCTTCAACCACTTACAAATTCTGATTTATAAATTTCGACTAACGGTCACCTGCTCTGAATGACCGTCATATTTTTCGCTTCAGTAACTCGACTGATTGACTGGTTACAGCTACTAAAACTGGCGTCACAACACCTAGTAGGTTACGGACGCCGTAATAAATAAAAAAAAATGAATCTACAAAACAAATATCTAAAATATATATATATATATATATATATATATATTATAATATATATATATATATATATAGTATATATATATATATATGTGTGTATGTATGTATGTATAGGTAAGCGTGTGTGTGTTTAAAATATTTAGAGAACAGTACCATCCTCACCGCCGAGTCGCATAAAATTAATCTTTTCAAAAGATATAGTAGAAGTCTTCGCATGAGAAGACAAGAAACATTTTTAGCAATGTATCACAGCCTCTGAGAACGAGCCGTTTTAGTACAAAACGTCACAGTAAATTTATCCGGCACTTAACGGCGTTGGAAAAAAGTAGCATCCCTCAGACTTAATCTACACGAGTAAGGCAGCAACGGCGTAGTGACTTAAGAAGTTATTCTAAAAGGTTAGGTTTGTAGGTACTGAGGTCCCTACTTTAAAACAGAATGATGTTTCATCATCCTTAGGCAATCGATTAATTATCAAGGGACACTCGGGCTCTTCAGCCACCCAGAAGTCAAGAGAAAATGGTTATTCATGATTACACCTTGATGAACTAAAACCTAAAGCTCTTGGCAATGACACACACAAACACATACACCGTTATATAACATGCATATATATATATATATATATATATATATATACTATATATATATATATATATATATATCTATACATTTGTGTGTGTGAATTTTATCAAATCACCGTTATTCATATACATGCATTATTAAGCTACAAATGTCCTTTATCATCCAGTTCACTCTACCTTGGAAGTAATATATTTTTCATATATGTTAACAAAAGGGAATTTTTTAGTTGAACATAAATTCGACCTCTCGTGGATTCGAACCAGCGCCCAGCGGACAGAGGAGTAATCAGGACGTCGTGACCTTATCAACGCGGCCAACAAGTCGATAACGTCACTCCTCTGTCCGGTGGGCGCTGGTTGGAACCCACGAGAGGACGAAATTATTATCAACTAATAAATTTCCCTTCGGTTAACATATATGAAAATATATTAACTTCCGAGGTATAATTGGAATTGGGATATTGTAAGGACAGTTCGTCATAGCTTAACACACACTTACACAAACACACACACACACACACACACACACACACACAAAATAGATATATATTATATATATATTATATATATATATAAGTTTGCTATATATACATACATGTACACCCACACACAACACGCACATATATGTATATATATATAATATCTATATATACATATGACAACCCCACACACACACACACATATATGTATATATATATATATATATATATATATATATATTATATATATATACACACACACATACACATATATATATATATACGTAGAATGTACTGGTCACGTTTTTACCACATACATATGCAACTGTAATAGCCACAATGTCCTCTCAACTTCTTGACTTCTTTGCTCTTTTTTGGATACGCTTGTAACTACAAAGCCTGAAGGCCTCAGTTCAAAGTATTTTTTTTGAAGAAATTGTGAT
>NC_087207.1:72271487-72296487 GCF_015104395.2 Macrobrachium nipponense
CCAAATGATTATTTATTATTGTAAAGTCAGAGCAACCCTACCTTCTAGAAAATGAATGCCAACATCAGGATTGCGCACTATTTTACTTAGTTTTTATGAAAGTATGATAAATATATACGAAGCTGCTGATAAGATGACTCTTATCCACAGATAAAACGAAAGTGGTATATGAACCTTTAATGAAAAACAGTGAATATGTTCCAAATATTGAAAAATTGTATCCACTATTCAACTGGAAACTAATTTGGGAACATGTAAATAATAAATATATAGAAAAATAAAGTAGAGAAATTTTGTTTTAAGTAATATTCAAGAAGTTTTAAGTACAAATGATAGGATAGCCATGATGAAAATAAAAGATGTTAAGGAATGCAGTTTTCGGTTGCATAGAAACTAATATGCATATGGTATATTTCTGTCCTTTGGCTTAAGAATTTTTTGTCCTGGGTATTCGAGTTGCGTTAGAAAATGTTGTAAATTAAAAATTAATAGCAGGTTAAGGATTTTAAATTTTAAAACTAGATTTTGAAGCAAACTCAAAAAGGGATGAAAATACAGCAATGGTAATAATAGCAGATTTTATTTCAAGTATATGAGTGGGCAAAGATAGTTGGGAATAAGTACTGACCAGCAAATTATTAAATGTATAAAGAATAGACTGTTAAATACATTTAATGTAAATATTATAGGATTGAAGTCTAATGTTAACAAAATTTTCACGAATCAGTGTTTCTAATTTGAAACATATTTAGAAAAATAATAAATTGTAATATTTTTATATTATACATAGATCTTATAATATATATATACAAAATTGTAAATTATAATTTTATAAAGTAATATTTCTTAATAAAGAAAAAAAGTATTGAGGTTCACCTAAAAAAAAAAAAAAGAAAAAAAAAATCTACCGAGGGAGACGCAGTAACACGCCGCACGCCCCGCAACATGTGCGCGCCATTTATTAATCGTGTATGAAGGGGCCGAAAGGGTGCCTCACGGCACCGACACGGCGCCGTAACATCACGCCAGAACACTCCCTCGCGGGTAGTACGACGTCGCACCACATCGCACCACATGGGGTGTGGTGGTGTGTGGCACGGTCACCGTGCGGGTTCTTACCTGTTTTGTTGCGGGGCCACGCCACACCAACTTACGGCTTCATGCGACTTCATCAACCCGACTTCATCAACTCGCCAGACGCCACGCAGAAATTTTGAAAATTATTAAAATCAGGGCGGTGCATGCGGATTTAAGGGTCTTAGCCTGCCCCCGCCAGCAAGGTGGCCACGCTTTTGGTGCGTTTATAGTGCGGTTTCATACAGTTTCTTGCGGTCCCAGGCCGTAATGATTAAATGTTTTACTTATTACTTTTTCGATGTAGGTGTCCCTCTACTAGGGGTTTTACAGTTCTTTTTCCCCTTTTTATTCCCCTGACATCCAGCTAACTCCCAAAAGAAATAAATGATCTGTGTAAAAGTGTGCATCAATTTGATGCGTTCTAAATGTTATTTATAAAGGCCACTTCCCTTAACCTTAGGATTTATGTTTCTCTTTAATACTTTTTTCGTGATTTTTATTTAGGATTTATAAAGAGAAGTACAAATACAAATTTTCCCCCTTCGCATAACATTAAGTATTCATCCCAAAGGTACTTGTTCCAATATATATATTTTTTTTTACAGAGCGCCCATAGGGGCTATTAGGGTTCTGTAAGCCAAAAGAAACACTTATGGATCATATATTGTTTTTTCTACTTTTGTTGTTGTTTTCCGTCTCATGAGTCTACATTGATATTATCCTAAGACTTCAAATAAGAACCTTTAAAACCTATGAGTATTTATATTCAAAGGATTAATCTGCTCTTTTATTCACGTTCAACTAATTTTTTTTCTCGTGAGAAGTAAGGCATGCTTATTCTTTATGTTTCGTAATGGAAATAGATAGTGTGTGAAATTGTATAAAAGGTATATTTCACTTTCTGTCCCAAGAATCGACCAAATTTGCCTTTATACGATGCGCTGTTGCGAAACACGACGTTTTCTCTTCCGTAAATATAGATTGTTCTATGCCGTTAAGAATTAATATGAAAAGACCCAATCCCGTGAAACCAAGAAGGTAATGGAAATTTAAATTATGCTTCATAGAAGCTAAATTCTTGCACAGAAATCAGCCGCGTCCAATTAAGGAAATGACTGTTTTCATGACGAATATATTGAGACATGCAGTCGTCGCAATGCCTAAGGTCATCGACGCAGCAGTGAAACGAGGAACAATCGGCACAAGGGCGCGCACGAGGCGATTTCCGGCAACAATATCATTCAGGAACCTAATGAACAATCATCGTAAAGATCGGGAGAAATTCTCTCTCTCTCTCTCTCTCTCTCTCTCTCTCTCTCTCTGTATACAGAAGATTATGAAATGAACCAAATAGTATAACGCTAACGATTGTTAATCGCTCTCTCTCTCTCTCTCTCTCTCTCTCTCTCTCTCTCTCTCTCTCTCTACAGAAGATTATGAAATGAACCAAATAGTATAACGCCAATATTGTTGATATTTCTCTCTCTCTCTCTCTCTCTCTCTCTCTCTCTCTCTCTCTCTCTCTCTCGCAAGAGGTGAGCAACTTTGCGCAATATATATATATATATATATATATATATATATATATATATATATATATATATATATATATATATATATATATATATATATATATATATATATATTCACAAGATATGTTTATGCATTTTAAATATTAAGCAACAATAGCTCTCCGATTTCAAATTCAAACCACCCGAGAATTATTTACATCTGATTTGTTTGTTTACACACACACACACACACACGCATATATATATATATATATATATATATATATATATATATATATATATGTGTGTGTGTGTGTGTGTGCATGTTTGTATATATGAATGATGTCGAAACAGATAAATACATAACACTGAAACGGCTGACAGTATGAAGTCGGCAGTACAAAATTAAACAAACAACGAGAGTTCAAGAAATGTTTCATCGACATAGGTTATTCCGACGAATTTGCGTTTTGTAACTTTGTAACAGCAATTGAAATAAATTAATTGCACTTCCATGCCTATGGATTTCCACCAGATAGCAAGGGAAGGAGTAGAGAGAGAGAGAGAGAGACGAGAGAGAGAGAGCAAGAGAGACGAGAGAAGGGATGGACAAAAGAAAAGCGTGCAGGAACATGTGAGAGAGAGAGAGAGAGAGAGAGAGAGAGAGAGAGAGAGAGGAGATGAGCAACAACCAATGACGAGCTTGAAGACAGACAAAAAAAGAAGAGAGAATTAGAGAAAAATTATGATAACGAGAGAGGGAGAATGAGAGAGCAGAAGAAGAAGAAGAAGAAGAAGAAGAAGAAGAAGAAGATATGCGTAACAACTATTCGATAAGCTACAACAGAATCGGTAAAGAAAGGAGACAAGAAAAAGGTTTTATACTCGGCAGCGTGACTATGGAAACCGCCGACCAAGGCGTTGATAGTTATATAACCTTGAGACCTCTTCCTTTCAATAAAGAAGACGACCCAGCGACTTGCGTATGTCTGTGCAGACTCGGGTAGTACCTACCTATACCTAGGCGTGCCCAGGTGAATACGAGATTACCCACGTGTTGGAGAAACTCCGGCATATGGCAGACGCTCTTCTCCTTTTGCGAGCGACGCGGGCAGGAGCCATCTGAGACCTGGCCGCTCTTGTAAAGAAAACACCAGCTGCCATGCGAGGGCTTCGGTAAAAAGCTCTTTCATTGTTTAAGATGCAGGTGGCGGTTATAGAGATCTCTGTCGCTGTCGGTGGATTTATGCAGAAATATGAGTTGGTTTTGATTTTTTAAAAATTTTCTTACGTTTTTTTAAGTTGACATGGTATGATAGGTTTTAGTTTTTGCATAAGGAGGGACAAATTCAAATCAGTTATTATTTTTAGCGTGTGGGTATATATGGTGGAGTTATGCAAAAATATGAGTTGGTTTTTATTTTTTTTATTTTCGTTTTTTTAATTGACATGGCGTGATAGGTTTTAGTTATGGCTATTTTTAGCGTGCGGATACACACACATATATATATGGGGATACAATCCACAACTATGTAAAATCCTTCTGCAGTTTCATGAAATATATATTTCGGTGCAAGAAATATATATTTTGTAAAACTACAGAAGGATTTCACATCATTGTGGATTTTTTGTTTCCCCATTTACTTAGAGGTACGACATAGTACCTAGCTTCTGCATATATATATATATATATATATATATATATATATATATATATATATATATATATATATATATATATATATGTATGTATATATGTATATATATTTATATATATATATATATTTTTTTTCCACGAATGTTGGTGTATTCAAACGTCTCTTATCTGTTCTCACTTGCTCTGTGATTTCCTCTGTACTCTCGTCATTTCAAATTTTGTTTTGTATTGAAAGGAAGGTTACTTCACCACGCACAATAACATTCATCATATATATATATATATATATATATATATATATTATATATATATATATATATATATGTAAGTCCGTATATGTAGCAGATCGTGTACTTCAAGAAAGAGAATATTTGTTTGACAGAAAAGGTTCAGCTTCCAGTATTTGAATATGGAGATTTGTTTTGTGCGCGCTTCGCATATGTTGCAGTACATGCATACAGATAAAACACACGTAGTACTTGACTTTCTTCACTAGATTTATTATTTTTTTAAAATATATTATTTACTTGCAAATGTTGTATTTTTCCATACAACTAAAGAAAACAGTTTAAAATTCATTAGAATATAAATATTATTGACGATTGTATCTCTTATTCGTTTTTATTTGTACTCCAGAATTACATATTTTCTCTGTAATGTTCATTATATTTCGTGGGAGAATGTATATAGAAACCATTATCTAAACTAAACAAGTTTCACAGGTACATTTCATAGATCTTTTCTAAACCCCCCCCCAAGCCCCCCCCCCCCCCCCCCCCCCCCCCCCCCCCCCCCCCCCCCTTCCAACAAGGACAAGAGAAAAAAAAGTAGCGAAAACTTTGTAAATGTTGGAAGGTAAAAACTTTCATAAATGCTATAGATATTAATATTTTGTAAATACAGCTTGGTCAAGGATGTAATTATATTGGGAAAATAAAAACATCTGAATAGGTCTCATGATTGCAGTGAGTATATTTAAAAGAAAGTTATTGGTAAATATCATCCAGTCAACAAACATAAATACATAAATATGTAATAAATATCGTAAATATACCCCAGAATCTATTGTGCTGCCGCATTTGTCAGACTTCCTTCCTTCCGACTAAAACTTTAGCGGTGCCTGGAATCATATCTCATTCATTTCCCCGGCGGAGGTTAAACCTGGTAGAGAGGGTAGCGTTTACCCCACCCTCTTTACAAAAGCCTACCTCCCCCACCCCTTCTATCGATGGACACTAATGGAAGTGATGTAGAAACGGAATGGACTCTCTGTAAAGCCCCCCCCCCCCACCACCCCAACCCCTTCCCCCATCCGACAATTTCTGGATGATATATGGGCCATTCTCTGTAAGAGTTTTTGCGAAAATAGTTACCGCGCTGTGATTCTGAAATACTACTACTGGCCCCCATGTTATTGAAGGTCGAGGATGCTATGCGCATCTTTGCCAGATCAAATGTAGTTAAAAGCTGGTACTTTCTTTTATATGCATATATATATATATATATATATATATATATATATATATATATATACACACATATGTACATATATATATATATATATATATATATATATATATACACACACATATATATACATATATACTTATATATATATATATATATATATATATATATATAATATATATTACGAGAGTTAAAATGACCCTCGGTCATCGGATGCCGCCCCTGTAGCTAGCTGAAATCAGATATCAAAACTAGGCAAATTCAAACTCTCGCCAGCGCCTCAGTGGCGAGGTTGGTATGGTGTTGGCGTCCCACCTCGGTGGTCGCTGGTTCGATTCTCGGCCATTCCATTGAGGAGTGAGAGATGTGTATTTCTGGTGATAGAAGTTCTCTCTCGACGTGGTTCGGAAGTCACCTAAAGCCGTTGATCCCGTTACTGAATAACCGCTGGTTCCATGCAACGTAAAAACACCATACAATCAAACAAACTCCCGCTGTTACAAAAATATAATCTTTATTTCCCAAATAGCTAACATGAAAATGGAATAAAATGAGTTAAAGGATATCCCAAAAATCGTTAAACTACCATACTCTTCCCGAAATCATATTTAAGTAAGTACCCCCTCTTATCTCTTTCTGTCCGATTATTCACAGTCTTCATCAATAAAAGTCAACACAAGTCTAGAGAATCCATTTTTATAGATGGTGACTACATTTATAGCTGACTTCATTTATCTGTGTCAGTATTATTATTTACCTATTTTTCGGAGGGGAACAATTCTTGACTAAATAGATCACGTTTTCTTCGTTTAATTTTCTGTGTATTGTGTCATGACGTCACGAGGTCGCTGGTGCACCGCTGAAACCCAGTGCGAGTCACACCTGGAAATACATTGATATAATGCGTTGCAATGTATGAATCGTCCACCAACAGACAGTCTGCAAGGGAATTATCTTTCACCACTCAATTTCATTGTCTTTGATGAAGTGTTGACCTTATTAAACCTCTGAGTTGAACTTTTTCGGTTCCAGCTATTTGAAATTGCGCTTCAGGAGTGAAATGAAACACTTTAAAGCCATTGTAAAACAAATTTGGCTTTATATGTTTCAAGGAAAGCTGAACTCGTGTAATATGAAGTGGATGCAATTTGCGTTATATTGTACTGCTGATTTCGTGTCCATTTGATTAATGACGCTCTCAGTGCGATCAGGGATAATTCTCAGTATTACTCTTGCAACATGTCTATCGCATGAGATCTTATGTGATTGCGTTTGAACTAGCAGCATCTAATATTGCAATAATGCGTATGAACCCATTTACGTATATGTATTACATATTATATTATGTTTAAGTTCTTCCTGTAGCAGAGGCTCATATCATATACCAGAATTTGACAGCAAAAGGTATATTTGGATCCTATTCATATTAGAATAATCATATGTATTAGAATAATACTACACACACACACTTATGTACTTACGCGCACTCACGTACACAACCACAGGTACATACACATTAATATATAATAAGAACAGTATGGCTAGCAGAAACCGCAGCATTTTAAGTTATACATTTATCTATTTCCCTCACCTACGTTTCGGGGTACAAATCCCATCTTGAGGGCTAAAACCTGTACAGTGATTTCAGCATCCTATACCAGTCAATAGTTAGCCGACCATTACCCATTCTCGGGTACAATTAAACTTTGCCTAGTAGACCATTCGTCCATTCCACCTTGTCACTTCATTGTGTTTGCCTTCCCTTGTGTCAAAAAATAAATTATGATTTATTCAGTCTTTTGCATACTTCTGTGCCGGTGAGTTCTCATCTAGATTTTTTATTATTATTATTAGATAGAGAAAATTTTCGCAATAGCTCTAGGACAATACAAGTTGCATTTTCTAGGCTATAGACAGCGAACATGGCAATCAGTAGACTAATAAAATCAGAATTACAATAAAATATTCGGTTGAAATAATTAAAACCTTTACTAAGAGAACAAGCAAAATTCTGGTAACAACTTATCTACAAGAAAGCCAAAAACAAACTACTGCACTCGCATTGATAATTATTACAAAAGAGAAAAAAAATAAGCATACACACACACACACACACACACACACACACGCACACACATATATATATATTATATATATATATATATATATATATATATATATATATATACACTGTATCAGCCACAATGACCTCTTAACTTCTTAAATCTATGCTCGTTTTTGGATACGCTTGTCACTAAAAAGCCTGAAGATCCAAGTTCAAAGAAAATTTTTTTTTGGGGGGGGAAGAAAATTGTGAAATTATATCCGGTACTGGTCTCTGTGTCAGGTCGGCAACATGACCTTTTTGCGGTTATGTGACTGGGTTCATTTCCCGGTACCGGACATCACAATTTCTTAAAAAAAAATTCGGTTAATCTTAATAAGAGCTCCGGCCGATTTTTGTATAAATGTGTTATACCTTGAAAGAAGATACTAAGTATGTTCTAAGGAAGAAGGAAATTAGTGGCGGAAAGTCCTATCGGTGTAGAAAACACAACTTAAATATTTGTACCTACAGAAAAAAGTCTCCTTCAATGGGTTGTTGTCTTTCTCGTATCACCTATGTTAATGAGCTCCTGTTCGTTCGTTTGTGTGCTGCGCAGTCTCAAATTGTCATGGGGAAACCACACCTTCCGAATGACGTCACGAAAAACACTCCACCCAAAAAGTGACATCATTATAGACAATATCCAATCGTAAATAAGCACGTTTCAGTTTTCTCTGAAACAAAAGAAAGCTCAGTGTTTTCAGCCAATGACAATATTTAATGTTACCAAGTGGTTAATTTTTTCGGCAAAATAACCTATTTTCTCCAATTAAGCGTTACTTGCACTAGCGCCATGGCCGAATTAGCAGGACCGTGTACAAGCTCCGATTTTGTTGCCCAGGAAAGTTTCCCCCTTCCCACAGTGTTGTGAAAATTGCTACGTGAATTATAGAGATTTCACAAACTATTATTATGGGCAAAATAGAAAGGCTCGTAACTTTTGCCCAAAATCACGGATTAATCAAGAGTGAACATTTGCCCGACGTGTAAGGAAAAGTGCCGTCTTGACTTGAACAAAAAAGCCTTTCGGTGTGATAAAACCTATGTAGTGTCAAAAAAAAAAAGAAAAAAGTGTAATTTTTTTGTCTCAATATTTAAAAACACATGGTTCTCAAAGTCTCACGTAGATATTGAAACTAATCTAACATTTTGCTTTATTTTCGTATCAGATTGGTTTTCTTATAAGTTTGCTAATTTTGAGCTTCATCTCAGCGATCCCACCATCAATGATTGGGCTTCATTTTGTAGGGAAGTAATAGTAAATTGGGTATTAGGCGGTCCCATAAAATTGGGGGGAGGGAGGGTAAAATAGTGGAAATTGACGAATCAAAATTTGGGAAGAGGAAGTATAATGTGGGCAGAATTATAGAGGGTCAGTGGGTATTTGGGGGAATTTGGTAGGGAAACTAGGGAGTTCTTTATGGTTCCTGTTGAACAACGAAACACTGAGGTTTGCTTGCTGTCATTAAACAGTACATCGAACCAGGAAACAACAATAATTTCCGATTGCTGGAAAGCATACGATTGCCTGAAAAACGAGGGCTACAAACATTTACAGGTCAATCACAGTGTCAATTTTGTTGATCCACAAACTCGTGCCCATACCAATACGATAGAGAGACGGTGGAGAGATGTCAAGAATTTAGTCCCAAAATATGGCCGCCGTAAAAAACATTTTGTTGGATATTTAGCCGTTGCATATTTCAAATTGCACATTCAAGACCCCTTACGAAGGTTTCACGCCTTTGTGAAAGCTGCTGCTGAAGTCTATCCTCCACTGTAAGGTAAGCTATTTCCTGTATATATTTTGATTATCGTGTGAAATATGCTGCAGTATTGTCTCTCAGTTAGCCTAATCGCTGCTCAAATTTTTCGGAATTGTCCATGAAGTGTGCAGGGAAGGTAGTGGCCTTAAGGGGGGTCGCAGGGGGACGAAGCCCCCCCCGCTAGGCTAGGTAGGGGTACGGCGCTCTAGGTTAGGTTAGGTGGTTTGTTTGGTTAGCTAGTGCCCTGGAAATCACTTTTCTCCTGCTCCCCCCACCCAAAAACCCCGGTTCCCACTGGGGTTCCCCAAGATTGTTTGATGGGAACAAGGGTGTAATTGCTTGATGCCACCCAATATTAATGATCAGTTCAAGCTATAATCAATCAAAAATACATCGGAAAAAGAAAATATATATTCTAATGCAAAACAAGAGACGGAGCTCTCCTTTAGATTTACCAAAAATTCTTTGAACTGAGATCTTCCTTCAGGCTTTGTAGTGACAGGCGTATCCAAAAAAGAGCAAAGAAGTCAAGAAGTTTAAGAGGACATTGTGGCTATTACAGTTGCATATGTATCTTGGTAAAAAAGTGACCAGTACATTCTACATATATATATATATATATATATATATATATATATATATATATATCTATATATATATACATATATAATATATATATATATATATATAATATATATATATATATATATATATATATTATGTATATATAATATATGTATATATAATATATGGTTATATATATATATATATATATATATATATATATATATATATATATAATCATATATATATAAATAGTGTCCAGAAGGAGTCCATGATACGAGATTTAAAAGGCCAAGTTTATTGCATATGATACATAAAATTTTTGCATCCATCATCAACTACTTTTGATGTACCGAAGAAAATATTTTATGCTACTGTTCCGTATTTGTCCGATTCAAAATTTATCTTAAACCTCACTCGTATAATTGAACAGGAAATTCCCTGTCTTAAAGTCAGGCTTGTGTCGAGTAATCCTTGCACTATTCGATCGTTTTTTAACTTTAAAGATCGCCTTCAGCCCTTCATGAGATCCAACGTTATTTTTTAGAAATTCACATGCCCTGGATGTCCGGGCTCTTACGTTTATCGACTCGGAGGTTGCTGAGGGTCAGATATTGTAGCCATTTGGGCTTTAGCTTCCGTACTGGTCAAAGGATAAAACAACCAGAATTTTCCAATATCAGAAACCACTCTATAATATGCAAGACTGAAATTCAAAAAGAACATTTTACAATAATTGATTATGTTAAACGCTGGAGTCGTTATACATTAAAAGACTGGTGCCCTCATTAAACGGTAATTTGTCCTCGTCACCTTTGTACCTGGCATAGTTGTCGTCGCTTCTCTCTGCCAACTGTAACTCATTCTATCTTCACCTCTGATCATGGACTGTTGGTGTTTTTAGTAGTCTCTCTTTTTATTTATTGCTCTTTTTAATCTTTTTTTACTTTATTTTTTTGAATTGTGAATTCCTTTTAATTTTATATGATTGTTTATAATATGCCTTTGTATTTTATTCACAGACTGATGATGCACACAGATGTATGTGCGAAAATTGAATGCTGAAGCACTATATATATATATATATATATATATATATATACACATATATGTGCGTGTGTGTATGTGTGTGGGTACATGTATGTAAATATAGCAAATATATATATATCTATATATATATATATATATATATATATATATATATATATATGTGTGTGTGTGTGTGTGTGTGTGTGTGGTGTATGCGAGTGTGTGCGTTAAGCTACAAATGTCCTTCAATATCCAATTCAATCTACCTCGGCATTAATATATTTTCATATATGTTAACCGAAGGGAAATTTATTAGTTGATAATAATTTCGTCCTCTCGTGGGTTGCAACCAGCGCCCACCGGAGAGAGGAGTGACGTTATCGACTTCTTGGCCGCGTTGATAAGGTCACTGACGTCCTGATTACTCCTCTGTCCGCTGGGCGCTGGTTCGAATCCACGAGAGGACGAATTTATGTTCAACTAAAAAAATTCCCTTTCTGTTAACATATATGAAAACATTAATTCCAAGGTAGAGTGAACTGGATGATAAAGGACATTTGTAGCTTAATGCATGTATATGAATAACGGTGATTTGATAAAATTCACACACACAAATGTATATATATATATATGCATGTTATATAACGGTGTATGTGTTTGTGTGTGCCATTGCCAAGAGCTTTAGGTTTTAGTTCATCAAGGTGTAATCATGAATAACCATTTTCTATTGACTTCTGGGTGGCTGAAGAGCCGATTGGGTCCCTTGAAAATAATCGATCTGCCCTAGGATGATGAAACATCATTCTGTTTTAAAGTAGGGACCTCAGCACCTACAAACCTAACCTTTTAGAATAACTTCTTAAGTCACTTACCCCGTTGCTGCCTTACTCGTGTAGATTAAGTCTGAGGGATGCTACTTTTTCCAACGCCGTTAAGTGCCGGATAAATTTACTGTGACGTTTTGTACTAAAACGGTCTCGTTCTCAGAGGCTGTGTATACATCGCTGAAATGTTCCTTGTCTTCTCATGCGAAGGCTTCTACTATATCTTTTGAAAAGATTAATTTTATGCGACTCGGCGGTGAGGATGGTACTGTTCTCTAAATATTTTAAACACACACACACGCTTGCCTTATATATATACATACTATATATATATATATATATATATATATATATATATATATATATATCTATATATATAGATATAGATATATATAGATATAGATATATATATATATATATATATACTATATATGATAGATATATATATACTATATATATATATATATATATATATATATATATATATATATATATATATATATATATAATATAGATATATATATATATATATATATAGATATATATATATAGATATATATATATATATATATATATATATATATATATATCAGATATTTATATATATATTAGATATTTGTCTTGTAGATTCATTTTTTTTTATTTATTACGGCGTCCGTAACCTACTAGGTGTTGTGACGCCAGTTTTAGTAGCTGTAACCAGTCAATCAGTCGAGTTACTGAAGCGAAAAATATGACGGTCATTCAACGCAGGTGACCGGCAGTCGAAATTTATAAATCAGAATTTGTAACTGGTTGAAGCCTGATGACGATAGATATTATACTCCGCATCACATTAATAACTTGATAGCAATACCACCATTTACCAAGTCCAAATATTCATGGTAGCGCAGTTTCCTTTTTTATTTCTTTTTTAACCGTAATATACCGTTTCGTGATGTTCACTTCTTAGGTCATCACGTAATAGGTTAGGTTAAGCAAGTATTGTTTGTTACAAATTCGCAATTCTAAGGATATTTTTGACTTTAGTTGATGAGTGCATTGGTATTTGGAATGGATTTTATTTACTACTATAAATTATTTCGAGTGGATATCTTCATTGATTGTGTTGTAGGATCCCACAAGGACCCTTATAATCCATCTTACCTGGATGACTAATCTCCTCCCAGCAAGCATCTCCACTCGCAAAACGCTTATACTAGAAACAAATAAACACAATACACGCCATGCATCTTTTGTACATATATTTTAATTCATATTATTGCTATGTTCAATGTATCATCAGTATTACCACATGCATTAAAACGTCCGCATTTCAGCCATATGTACCGAAGCTTCAGTCGTGTCTTATACATCGATTCATATGTATCTTTCCATCGTTCAACAAACGCCAAGTGATTGTATTGTGACCTCTTGTTTTGTAGACGCAGCTTCTTACTCAATCACGCCATACTACGTGCTCATCTATGAGCAAGAGCTTGTGTTGGCATAAGGCCAGCTTAATCTTCAACTACAACTCACGATTTCGCTATATTATTATTCCTCATGGCACAAACGATAGTAGCCTGTAGAAGTCAAGAGATTCTTTTTGGCAAGTATTCTGTGTGTGTACTACAAACATACCTTGCCTCACTTTGTGTGTGTGTGTGTGTGTGTGTGTGTGTGTGTGTGTGTGTTTCTACAAAACAACCTTACCTTTCAGCCCACTCTCTCTCTCTCTCTCTCTCTCTCTCTCTCTCTCTCTCTCTCTGGACATATTGAGAGAACAAAAAGAGGCGAACAAGGACTCAGTGTTGCAAGGGCGAAAGTAAGCTACGTCATTTGAATCCGGTCTGAAACATCGTATTTTGTGCATGTGTAGTCGTCAGCCACACCCCCCTTCCATTTTTCCGTGTAATTTCTCCGCATGTTTTTTTTTTCTTATGTTTGTAGGACGGCACAGTAATTCTGGGAATATTTATTGGAATGGTCAGATCGCGGGGTATTATTATTATTATTATTATTATTATTATTATTATTATTATTATTATTATTATTATTAATTATTAAAAAAATCACATCTTATGAAGAACAATGTGTCGTAAAAGTCCACATGTATATTAGAGTATATTACTATGTAAAACAAACATCCTACATAGTAATATACTCTAATGTATAATTGTGGATTTTTATGGCATTTTTTTTTTGTATGGCACTTATTATTATTATTATTATTATTATTATTATTATTATTATTATTATATTATTATTATTATTATTATTCCAGATCATGCGGAATTATCATTATTATTATGAGCAAAAATAAAACTTCCATTTCATGGAATGATCGTCTGCGATCAACAAGAAGAGAAGAAGGAATCCGTAGAAGCGCTTGCATTGCCCAGTTCTTGTGTTCACGTGACGCTTCTATGCTTAAAAAAAGAAAATAAAATAAAATCTCAGAGGAAGATAAGGCATCCCGTAACTTTCAGAAAAGAACTGCTGATAACGACGATTACTGAGACTCGCGGTCTTGTTATATTTCATCCCATTTGTCAGGGAAGCGGGTAATGGGTTGTTGGTGAACTGGCATACGTTCTGAAAACCCATTATGAAGGGACGGACCTCTTGCATTTACAATGACCTAGTTATCTGCGCTCTTGCCCCCCCTGATCTTCGTTCGCAAATATTCCTTGAGCTGGGGAAATACTTTTCGTATGAGCAACGCAATACCCTGTAAATAATCGCTATGAATGTCTCTTAGAATGCAAAATGATCTTGTATAAATGTATAAATGCAAATGTTAAACGTATTGAGTTCTTTATATTACTTGTTTTTTTTTCTATTTTTTTTATCATCAGAATCTTGGAGTGTACTGATTTTGATAGATGTATCTCAACAATACCCGTGGATAATTTTTTTTCCACGGAAGATTATTTTCAAATTCGAATTAGAAATGCGTTATTTAAATAATTAAAGATTAATAGCAACACCAGAAGGAACAATGCAGTATAAGTAGTAAACTTAACAAACAGAAGTCTTAATAGCTTGATATACGTATCTTTAGGTTATCTGTTTGTGAAAATTTACTCTGTGAGACAGTATTACAGTGATGTTCTAAGGGGTCCACAATAATAAAAATTTTAAAAGTTCGTGTATAAATTTTACACGACTTTTAACATGTTTACTGTTGTGGAGCACTTAGAAAAATATGTATACTCTCCTGATAGAGAGTTTTCCCCAAGCACACTGATGCTTATGTTGCAGTATCCCTTTTCTAAATGTTATAAATAATCTTTTTTTTTTTAATTCTGTAGGGAAAATAATTTTCCTTGGAAAAAAATGTTCATAGCCATTTTATATACATCTCAGATACATACAATAGTAGTGTAGTTTTTATGAAGCGTCTTGCAGCGTCCGTCTCCTTTTTGAGTTAAAAAAAAAAAAATGTTCGTTAAGAAAAAGGAGAGAATATCTTTTTTTTTTTTCGGGCATATGCCCTTCGTGTTCTGTTGCAGTAAGAGAGGGTGATCCAATAAAGGTGTCTACCCTGCACAAAAGGACGCGCTCAGCACCTGACGCGCCCTGCCGTCTGTAAACAACCAGGGCCTAGATTAAAGGCAGAGATTTGGGATACTTCCTGCGGTTTTTTTTTTTTTTTTTTTTTTTTTTTTTTTTCTTTTTTTTTTTTTTTTTTTTTTTTTTTGTTTTTTTTTTTTTTTTTTTTTTTTTTGCGCGCGACAATTTCGAAAAGGCTGTGATGATGTGGTCACACAACATATTATATTAATAATAATAATGGTCAGCAAGAATTTTTCCTCAAAATAATAATAATAATAATAATAATAATAATAATCATAATAGGTTTGATGGCAAAATAAACGTTAATTATAAGAAGGTTAATCATTTTGATTTCATACACACACACAGACACACACACATATATATATATGTGTGTGTGTATGTGTGTATATATATATATATATATATATATTATAATATATATATATATATATATATATATATATACACACACACACCACACATACATACACACACACTAGAAGAATCTTTTCAGTGGAAAACTACTCGTATTATCCACACTTTTGATGCCATTGCGTTAGAGGACTGACCATGAATATTCATCTCAGCCTTTTGACCTAAAAGGAAGGCACAACTTGTTTCCAGAAGCTATTTCCAGCAATATTCTTGGTTAACTGTTCCTCAAAATAGACTTTGTCAAGAGTCAACAGAAATAGAATCGTGACATTTTTTAGTATGTCAAAAATAGGTGAGCAATTGGTATTAGAATTGGTCTTGACTGTACTGTGCATTTTCACGTTTGAGAGAAATGCAAGAGAAGGGAATCGGCTAACAAACGAGTGAATAAACTCCCTGATGTTGTAAAGGACGCACTGATTTGTTTTGATTTGTATTGTGTTTTCTGTAAAAAAAGTTAAGTATATCTTAGTTTTACCAGACCACTGAGCTGATTAACAACTCTCCTAGGGCTGGCCCGAAGGATTAGATATTTTTACGTGGCTAGGAACCTATTGGTTACCTAGCAACGGGACCTACAGCTTATTGTGGGATCCGAACCACACTATATCGAGAAATGAACTTCTATCACCAGAAATAAATTTCTCTGATTCCGCGTTGACCGAGACGGGAATCGAACCTGGGACCAACGGATTGGCAGCCCAGCTCGAAAACCACTAGTCCAGCGTGGAACTTGTGTTTTCTGTAATTACCCCCTAATGCTGTAAAGGACAAGATGATTTATTTTGATTTGTATTGTGTTGTCTGTACTTAGTCTTTAATGTTGTAAAGGACGCACTGATTTGTTTTGATTTGTATTGTGTTGTCTGTAATTAGCCCCTAATGTTGTAAAGGATAAGGTGATTTATTTTAATTTGTATTGTGTTGTCTGTACTTAGTCCTTAATGTTGTAAAGGACAAGGTGATATATATTGTGGTCCGTATTTTTTAAAATTTATTTATTTATTTATTTATTTATTATTTTGTCAGGTTGGTTTTGTAGATGAAGTCGTTACAGGCAGCCCCTCGTTATCGGCGGGGGTTCCGTTCCCGACGACGAGACGATACCCAAAAATCATAGGAAACCGAAATTCCCCGATAATAGCACTAATCCCCGGTTATCGGCGCTGATAAGTGGGGGGATCGACTCTCATAAGATAAGAAGGCAAATAACATTATAAATATCCAATGAATTATATATATATAAATAACTGTTAAATGAATTATTATTGAAAAAGTGATCACTAACTGATTTACAGTAATGTTCTTGTTTCCGGAAGGGAAGTGAAAGAAATGACAAAATCCTTATTTTTCTGCCCTATTATAATCAATTTTAAAGCAAAGTACGTTAATATGTATTAAACACTGTTGCCATAAAAGCAATCATCTGTCTTTGTTTTTTTAATTATTTATATTTTTTCATATGCATTTCATTTCAAAATTTATCATCCCATTGTTAATACTATTTTATAATTAATTAATATGACAATGGAGGTCGTACCTGGATATGTTAGCGATTCTTCTCTCTTTCTCTCTCTGTCTCTCACAGAAATGACATGTAAAATTTTTATATAAACGTTTTCATAATACATACTCCTAAGGTACATTAAGATATTTATAATCTAAATTTTTGACATTCAATATATTGAGTTATTATGACGATTTATAATTATTTCTTACAAATATTGCCCCATAAAGCCTGAATTTATTTTCAATCCTTTTCATTTCTTTTTAAGTTGAACTTCAAGTCCGAAATCGTTCCATTTATTGTAATAATACTTTTCTTTATGTGTCATCACATCTGTCAAAATATTTACTCTATTGACAGTTTAAATGAAGAAAGCGTTTTCCTTGAAGACACGAGCAGTTTTTTTTTTTTAATTCCTGTATTAAACGAAGTTAGCCGTCTGCTTGCTTGAAAACTGTTGATTTCACCAGTAATCATTTAGAAGTAAAAGTAATCCCCTCACCCTCCCGACAAACACTGCTTGAGTGTGCAAAGAAACTTATTTGGGTTCATAAAACCTGAAGAATTTTCAGTTTTTCATTTAGCTCCTTGTATGTGTCAGGTTTGAGAGAGAAAAAGAGAAAGTATTCAACAAGCTTTAGTATTATACAGTGTGGTTTTTTGGTTCATTTCATAATCATCATAATCTTCTGTATACCGTGAGAGAGAGAGAGAGAGAGAGAGAGAGAGAGAGAGAGAGAGAGAGAGAGAGAGAGATAATTCAGCAATCTTTAGCGTTATACTATTTGGTTCATTTCATAATCTTCTGTATACCGAGTGAGAGAGAGAGAGAGAGAGAGAGAGAGAGAGAGAGAGAGAGAGAGAGAGAGAGAATTCAGCAATCTTTAGCGTTACACTATTTGGTTCATTTCATAATCGTCAGTATACCGAGAGAGAGAGAGAGAGAGAGAGAGAGAATTCAGCAATCTTTAGTTTTTATACAAGTGGTTCTTTTCCATAAACTTGTGTTTACAGAGAGAGAGAGAAGAGAGAGAGAGAGAGAGAGAGAGAATTCAGCAATCTTTAGTTTTTATACAAGTGGTTCTTTTCCATAAACTTGTGTTTACAGAGAGAGAGAGAGAGAGAGAGAGAGAGAGAGAATTTAGCAATCTTTAGTTTTATACAACTGGTTCTTTTCCATAACCTTGTGTTTACAGAGAGAGAGAGAGAGAGAAATGAACAGTATTTAGTGTTATGCTACTTGCTTCCTTTTTTTCATAACTTTCTGGATACCGAGAGAGAGAGAGAGAGAGAGAGAGAGAGAGAGAATGCTCCATATCAATTTTATCCTTGATATTCCATTAGTTCGATCTCTCAGACATGGAGAATAGAGAGCTAGACTAATTCTGACAATTTTTTTCTTAATTATTTCTTCTTTTGGTATTATTTCATTTGTGTTTCCATAAAAAAAAGCTGTTATATCCCGATAATATTAATAACCTCACCATTTTTTCATATCGAATAGGTAGATCATCCCCCTCCCTCCCTCCCAGCTCAAAAAAAGAAGAAGAAGAAATAAGTACGGCAGGTCATCAGGAAAAAAAAATAGAAATAAAAATAAGGAGAATATGGCTCCCTATCAAAAATTATATTTCCACTACGGTAAATGATTAATTATCTCTTCTGGACGAAGCCTGCGGAGAGAGAGAGAGAGAGAGAGAGAGAGAGAGAGAGAGAGAGAGAGAGAGAGAATTTCGGTCTATGAAAGAATGTCTTGTCTCCAAGGAAGCGAGGAGCTATTGCTCAGGGCACTGTTCAGACGTAGTTTGCCGAAAAGGCGACAGAGGGCACCAGCTTACGGGGAGAAAATTCCGAGACTACGTAGGTCTGCCTGGAATGGTGGTTGGCTTTGATCGTTATATTTTCCTGTTGATAAGTTACTTATCCAGAGAATTAATATGCGAAATGAGATGCATAACGTGCAGAATATATTCTAAGTGAAAGTAGTTGATGATATTATGGGAAAAAATGATAGATGTGCAACGTAAAATATGGAGTATTTAGGCATTTTCTGAATAAATTTCCGAATATTATCGAAGTTGTTATCAAGAGAATTCATCTGTAAATTGAGATGCATAACGTGCAGAATATAGTCTAAGTGAAAGTAGTTGGTTATAATATGGGGGAAAAAATGATGGGTATGGAACGTATAAGAGTATTTAGGTATTTTCTTAATAAATTTACGAATATTATCGAGGCTCGTTAGTTGCGTAAGGAATTATACCTCTCGTGTAGTATACATAAAATGGAGCTGTAACTATTTAATTCAGTGTTTATTTTTATGTTTTTGTTCTTATTGCTATCGCTTTTCTTAGGAATAATAAAAACAACGTTATTCACTTACACCTTTCAAATGTCCTCAAAGAAAAGGATATGAAAATCAATTCGACATCTATAGTCGTTGAAATATCTGCCATGTAATCGAATGAATTCCTTGAACTGAAACAGTGAAGCCGGAAACTGTATTGGTATATATATATATATATATATATATATATATATATATATATATATATATATATATATACACACACACAGCCCCTTTAGCTGTACCTTGTGTTATGTAGTATAAGAGGGTCAGATTAACGCCTTGGATCATCCTTTAGTGTATATATCCGTTGCAGACAATGCGTTTGAGTCCCTGACATTGCCCTCCCTTTTGATGATTGCTTGGCTGGATTATCTTTATTTCGTATTCACAACGTATTCCACAAAAACACGCACATACTCACACACTATATATATGTATATGTGTGTGTGTGTGTGTGTGTGTGTGTGTATAACTGAATCACGAAAGTTAGGAATGTGATAAATCCTTAAAATAAAGATATATGCCACGAAGGAAAATAAATGACGGAGTATCCGCTAGACCTTTCGACGTTTAAACGTCAAAAGGTCTAGCGGATTCTATGTCGTTTATTTTCCTTCGTGGCATATATCTTTATTTTATAAATATATATATATATATATATATATATATATATATATTTATACATGTACAGGGATGCTTGAATGCTGCTGGAACAGCTTTGGCAGAATATTTTCCCATTTAACAGGAAGGAATGAGTATATGACCGACAAACATACGAGACCGGTATTATATATATATATATATATTATATATATATATATATATATATATATATATATATATATATTCCTTCTTTTTAGTTCAAAACGATGGAATATGAATAACCCCTTACGTTGTGTATCGTGCCGTGATTCCCTGCAGTTTGAGTTTATGTGGAACGAGTGAACAACGGAGGTTAAAGATTATGCTGTAATTATATATATATATATATCATATATATATATATATATATACAACAAACAGTAAATAAAGAGGAAACTGAACTGACGAACCTCATTATCTCCTTGGGGAAGCCTTTCCATTAACTCAACAGGATTCTGAAATCAAAGGAGCACAGAGAGAGAGAGAGAGAGAGAGAGCGAGAGAGAGATAGAGAGAGATCTCATACCACATCACTGTCTCATTAAGGCGTTATTCAGAGGTAATAAGGAGTTTTTTTCTTTTCATTTCTGTTAAAATCTGAAGAAAAGAAAATGACAGGGAGCAAGGGAGATTTTTTTTTCTAATGGGCCCTTAAACCGAGGTTTTGTATTTCAATAGTAATTTTTCAGGCTACCTTGGCGGTATGATTAATAATCCTTTAGAAGGACGTGAACAAGTTGTGCTGTGTCTTTATGTTGTTTTGCGTATATATGGGGGCAATTCAAGTACTTTTAATGGAGAGTCTCATTAGATAATCTGTAGCAATTCAGACTAGACCTCGTGTAACGGAGAAGTCTCGTGTATTCGTTATGATACAAAAACATTAACTGGTTTTGACTTCACTTCCTTGACTTCAAGTATGATTACGAAATTCACCCGTTTCCCCTCCAGAGAAATTACCGCAAAATCATCAGTGCCATATTGGTCATTTAACTGATGAATCATGGCCTACCTCTTTTATTCTTCTTCTTCCCAGCTGGTTCCCATTTTTTATATGATTCGCCGTTTCGGATGAGCCGTTTCCATCTATTTCTATCCTGCGCCTCGGCCTCATTAATTCCCTTTTCATGTAAGTCTCCTCTCACACAGTCCTTCCATCTCTTTCTTGGTCTCCCTCTTCTTCTTCTTCCTTGAACCTCCATCCCCATAGTAAGTATGTCTCCCAGTGTGGTCTTGATCTCCACCTCTTTTATCATCCTACAATAATCCTGATGCTTATTCCCAAATTCAAAATAAAACTCCAAACGAATCCAATAACAAAGCAACGGGAAGATATCCCCTAGCGAATGAAATCCAAATTCCGACCATTCTCTCCGATTAACGATCGGCGACAGAGCAAACATTCGCCGATGGAAAAAATTCTTTGTACCCCCAAGATAGACTTCATTAGCGAAGTAGCGTGCGTAGTAATTATGGGGCGCTCCGTGCTCAGGCCGAAGTAAGGTTATTTAGACGTCTCGGTGCAATATTGTTCTTTTAATGGAGTTACCAGCCAGGCAAGGAAATCGCTCTCGCTCGTTCAAGATGTTCGGCGTCGTTACTTTGTAGCCATTTGAATCACGTTTCGGGAATTCCTTTCCGAATTTTCTTTATACGATCACTTATATTTAGATAAATATATATATATATATATATATATATATATATATATATATGATATTATATAAAGAAGAAGAGAGGGGAGAGGTGGAGAGGGTTGGATAAATGGTACGAGTAAGATCATTAAAAGAACGGTTCTTAGCACTCAGGAACTAAAGATAATGCTTGTTAAGATACAGGTGATTGCCGTAGTGTTTAAGGGCATTGGGCATGATTCAGTCTTAACGGTATCAAGAAGGTAAAGTTATAGAAGTCTTCTGCACAGGCAGTTCATCCGCTATTCATCAGCCAAAATATGAATGTAGCGATATGCACTGTCAGTTCTGGGAAGTGGGTACTATCATAAGTGGAAAAGTAAGTTACTCATTAACTACTATGCCCAGAAAATAGCTTGTTTCCTTATTGTGCAAGGTACCCAATGCATGAACTCAAGAATGCTTAAACTCGAATGTCTGAAATTTAGCATAATTTCAAAATGCATGAATTTGTCGGTGAGATTGTAAGAGTAATCCTGTTCTCAAGAAACATATTACAGTATTTCAAAGTGCTCCATGCTAAGTGATAGTAATAATATTACGTAGAATATAGAGACAAATAAATGCTGACCTTAAAACACTTTAAATAACCCCATAAAGAAGAAAAATGTGAAGGTAAATCACTAGCCACAAGGTCAACTTATCAAGTTTCATAGAAATCAGATAAAAATAAAATTGCTCTTGAATTGGTCAGTCACGATGAAACATTTGTCAAAGTCAAAGTCATTTTGGAATTGCCCACCAGATTTCTTCATCAGCATAAGAGAAAGTGTTAATCTTTCCGTTGACCTTTGACCAAGAAAATAGGTAAGCTTACAACAACTGGGAAAAATACTCACCAACTTAATATGGGACAAAATATGGGACAGATTTAATATTGAACTTTAAATTAGACATTGACCATGAAAAATATGGTCCGGGGTAAAATGATACTTCCGATGCAGTGCCAAAAGACTCGAGAACATGGCGGAGATTCCCTTATAGATTTTGAGATGTAAAGTATTTTTAAATATCTACATTTAAATATATTTGCATACTCGATTTGTAGCACGGTACCTATTTATTAAGTTTCAGCATGTTCAAGGAAATAAAAAAGAGGGAAGGAGAAGACTAAGAATAATAATAATAATGATAATAATATTGAAGATAGCGAGAATCCTAATAATAATAATGATAATAATATTGAAGATAGCGAGAATCCTATTGCTCGCCATCTCCATTATTCCAACTTTCCCGGAGGGACCTCTTAAGAAGAAGGCGTCGATGACTTGATCCTGCGAGCGCTAATCACGTGCATAAAAGCCTAATTAAGCTATTATTATGATGATTCCCCTTAGTCATCTAGCTATACGGCGATAAAGGCCCCATAAAAGAAATTCCAATGCTTCGCCAGCCTCCCCACAGGCGTTCGACCTTACGGCCTCTTGGCACGGAGCCGGAATTCGCTCGCCGGGAACCCGTCGAATAAGACCTCTTGAAACGGCGCCTTATAGATCGATAATTTTCAATAGGCGAGATCATTAGCTTCAGCGGCTCGATTCTGCCTTCTTAATCGCTGTGAGAACCTTGGCGTCGCTGATAAAGATGACTGGAAAAGGGTTCTTCGAGGATCGGGGAATTTACGGCCCTTTGTGACTGAAGGTTTTTGCCGGCGCGCGAGCCCGCTCCGGTATGGATTTCCTTGCGATGGTGCCTTCGTATATGCTTGTAAGACACTGCTGGGATTCTGGTATACGTTCATGAATTAGGTTTCAAGGACTGTTGATTAAGTAAATGACTAATTTACAGTTCCCCTCACGGTGTGCACTGTAGGCATTACTGAAGGTTCTTTGCAGCGTCCCTTTGGCCCCTGGCTGCAAACCTTTACATTCCTTTGACTGTACCTCCTTTCATATTCTCTCTCTTCCATCTTACTATCCACCCTCTCCTAACAATTATTTCATGGCGTAACTGCGAGGTTTTCCTCTTGTTACACGTTTCAAACCTATGCCTATCTTCAATTTCCTTTCCAGCGCTGAAATACCTCATAGGTTCCAGTGCTTTGGCCCAAACTCTGTATTCTGTTCAATGAATGAACAGTTATCTGGCGGCTCAATTTGTTCAGTTCGTTAACTTCGTTACCCGTAGACATAGGAATTAAGTATGAAAACCCTCGGAGATTCCAAAACAAATTACAAAAAGTTTGCCCATCATCTCGTTTGGCGTCTTTCCAGTCAAGGTAAGTAAGCTTCGCTTTGCTGAACGACCTCCCTCTTGGAAGATTTGCCTTTTAAGAATTAAGGTAATGTTCAGTGGAGGGAGGCAATCCAGAAGCATTCATTGAGCTAAATACAAATAGTTTATACTTTTTTTCAAGTTAATTGGGTTTTGAGGGACAAGAATCACGACATGATACTCTCAATTTCGTTTCGTTCAAGTTAATTATAGAAAGGGCAACGAGCACGGGAGGGTGATACTACTATAATGATAATAATGAGTATGTTTATCATCACACTGGAAATTTAATTATTTTGTTTGGGTAGATTACATTTCTGAGTCTGTGGTATTGACTATTTTGAAGGGATATCACATTGGATGACAGGACAGAACTACTGTCGAATGATTTCAACTTGAATGACGTCGAGTCCTAGGTCTCTATAGACATTCGTCGAGTCTCTGTAGATTTAGTTGTGGAAGACTGTTGAAGGGATTATGCGACTTGCAGAAGCGAAAGGCAGCAAGTGTGGATTAGCATACTTATGAGATAATGCATTAATTTGGGGAAAATTAAGATGTTGCTGAAGAATGTAGGGGAAGAGGTAGTTGTCTGTCTTTGAAAAGATAATTT
>NC_087207.1:72301487-72308987 GCF_015104395.2 Macrobrachium nipponense
ATATTATAATGTTGTCATAAATCCTATCTGTCTTTATAAATCTTATTTGCCGTCTGCTGTTCGATCCTCTCGTTCAGAACAA
Source organism: Macrobrachium nipponense (assembly GCF_015104395.2). Classification (NCBI taxonomy): domain Eukaryota; kingdom Metazoa; phylum Arthropoda; class Malacostraca; order Decapoda; family Palaemonidae; genus Macrobrachium; species Macrobrachium nipponense. The sequence goes on from NC_087207.1 coordinate 72,301,570, forward strand.
GACAAACCAAAACTCGATTGTCGTACACTAAGGTTCTTGTGCTGAAGTAGCATCTAGATTTTCAAAAGGATGCAGTACTCGTTTAGGTTACCCTGGTTACAGCCTGAAGGTCTCTTCAAACAGTAGATGTGACTGATGTTATATGAATGAATTGAAAATGATAATATTGTCGCCCGAATTCGTTTTAGATCTTTTGATATTATATATATATATATATATATATATATATATATATATATATATATATATATATATGTATATATATATATATATATATACATATATATATATATATATATATATATATATATATATATATATATATATATAAACACAGTTTCTAGATTACTGTCATTATTCTTCTAAGTTATTTAAGGTAATTTTTAAAAGTTCAAAGTGCCTCAGGGATGCATTAAATGACATGTTTGCGTGAGAAAATACTGTTATAGCTTTTTTAATAAATAAAAATGGGACAACACGATTTCTTTTGGCGTCTGTCCGAAATGAGGCCAGTATTCAACAGTTGTTCGAACTTTCTTTTTTACGTAATGCATTGTTAATGTAAACCTGATTTGCATACCGTCAATATTTGTCTGATACGCAGAAAAGCTTGGAAAGTATTCTAATGATTTCAGCATTAAATATCGGAGACTAACTGCGAAATTCCAAAGCAATGAAATCTGCCTTATTTAATCTCTAAAAACCGTTTCACTTCACTCGCAAAAGTCCATCGCATACAAATATTTATTTATCAGCTAATTTATGCTAATCGAGGGGATGTATTTCAGGGAATTTCACGAGGAAATCATTTGGATATAAATTGAAGGGTTCTGATATAACGTAATCAAACATTTCACCAATTTCCCTCCACCGCCACAGGCGTCGTCAGTGAAAATGGCTTCATAGAATCTTGAAATACCATGTCAATTGCAATTTTTTTTTCTTATGCCATATGTAGTTGGACTTATGTCGGTATGTTTTTGGAATTATGATTGATCTTCATTCAGCCAGCTTACTATTTACAAGTTTATTGTCTCGACAAGCTTTGACTTGGTAGATTGGCACGCTTTTCATTTCATGAATACTTAATCGTGGACTTGTTAAAACAGACGTTTGGTTATCCTTCAAGTGGTCAGTTCGGCAGTGTGACCTCGTTCTGACACTCTGGATGTGAGTTCGAATCCAGCTACTGGGCTCATATTCCCGAACTGTAAATTGAGTACTGGGACCTTACTTTTTAAAAGCGGGACGCCATATTTTAAACACTAACTATAAAATCGTCTCGTTATACTTCCCACACCCAAATTACGTGTTGAATGCTTGTGTGAAGTAATCTTTAGATTACTTTTGTGAACTAATCTCACCTGACCTAGGGGCATGGCAAGAAACCGGGGCTGGTGCAGTACTAGTATACATCTCGGCAATTTGCCTACCAGACATCAGAATGAGTTCATACCTCGCATTTGGATCTTAGGCTTTGTAGTAAAATTGTATCCAAAGAGTGAGAAGAAATCGAGAACTTAATTGACTATTGTGGTTATTACAACTACATACGTATCTAGTAAAAAGTGAACAGTAGATTCTATAAAACTGAGTTGTTTAAGTACAGTGAAACCTAAACATCTGGTGTATCCCGCACGGTAACGATATTAGAATTATTAGTGAATCCGTCAAACGAAAACATAAGCTTTAACTGGTTTCATAAACAGGATGACTAGCACACACATAATCTCGGCGTGAGATTTGCATTACTTTAGTCTGCTGGTTTTACTCGTTCACATGTAAATGAAGCCTATTTGTATAAATGAGGATCCGGATTGATTTGTATGTGCAATCATTGTACACTATGTCTGTGTAATGTTTGTGCAGTTTAATAAGGTAGATGAAGCCGTGATACATCAACCATTGTATCCAGAGTTAAAAGTCTGGAGAATTACAATTTCTTTGAATTTTAATATTTTGACCCTTATATATGAAAGTGGACCTTTTGGTAAGAGTGCCATAGAGGTGCACCATTTATATTTTTCTTATTACTTCTATATGAAAGTGAGACCATTTCGACAAATGCCACAGGAGGTGCAAAACCATTTTAGTCCTTATACTTATATATGAAAGTGAGACCATTTTGACAAAGAAATGGCCCCACAGGGTGCACCAATTTTTATTTTTTCCTGATTATTATATATGAAAGAACCAATTTCGACAAATGCCACAGAGGTGCACCATATATGTTTTTCCTTATTACTTATATATGAAAGTGAGACCAATTTCGACAAGAATGCCATAGAGGTGACCATTTATATTTGTCCTTATTACTTATATATGAAAGTGAGACCAATTTTTCGACGGAGAATTTGCACCCAGAGGTACAAAAACCATTTTTATATTTTTTCCTTATTATTTAATTATGAAAAGTGAAACCAATTTTGACAAGAATGCCACAGAGGTGCACCATTTATATTTTTCCCTATTACTTATATATGAAAGTGAGACCAATTTCGACAAATGCCACAGAGGTGCACCATTTATATTTTCCCCTATTAGTTGACGGAAACTGGGATAGTCATTCCATTTGAGAATCATGAAATGACGTCACCAAAAAGCGAAGGTCAATGACTTCTCTGACATCGCGATCAGGCATGCGTATAATGCAGAGAAAAAATGGACGTGCTGAATTTGGCTAAGTGGCTGTGGTATTTTTGACGAAACTTTCACAGTTCTCACAATTGTCTCTTATTGGAGAAGGGCCCTGGGAACGAAAGCCCAGCGATGCCGTTTTTTCTTCACAACATTGCCTTTTAGGAGTGTTACCATAAGCAGTTCTTCTGAGTTTTTTTACGTTATTTATGATTTATTGGTTAGAATGCGTATTTTCCGATGTAGAATTATTTTCCGTAAAATAAGAAAAACTGCACGTCACTGGCTTAACATGAAGTATTTTCGACGAAGAAATATAAAGGATTTCAATAAAATTCATGTCTATAAATAAGCAGGATATGTTTTATAACTTTATTTTCATAATAAAACATTAAAAGGCAAAGTAAAGCATTTCATTCCTCAGTGCCGTGGCCTGTGGTCGGAGAAGCCACGGACGGGTTGCCAGATGTCACCAGAAAGCCACACTAGTAGACGAAATTCCCCAAAACGGCAACTCTGCTCCCAGTCCCTAATATTTGATAAATTCCAAAGCATCCACACCCACGGCGCTATTGGCGTTAGCCGTGACCTTTTTTTTCAGATGGTGTTCTCGATAACCATTGCATAAAGACTTATTCACTTCTTTTTTTTTATCCAGTGTAGAAGAGTACGTGTCAGAAGTCCGCTTGAAGTACTGATTAGGACCAAACTTTCCATCCGCCAATCTCCTGGTGTGTGTCATGCATGAATCCTAATGTATAGGCTTCAGTTTACTCAGGAATATATTGAATAATGTATAAATGTCGGTGCATGTGAGCATTGTTTGGTTGCAAAAGCCACTTGTACTCCTGTTCTATATCTTAGTTCTCTGTGCTTCCTAGTGAACGGAGGAATGATATTTATATCATAGCTTCTGACTGATTTTCTTGAAAAAAAAAATCTTAAACTCAGAATACAGTTTTAAAACAATCCATGAGACTCTTAAAGAACAAAGTTAATTAGACAATATAGGTAAGTGATGTTTTCAGAGTATAAAAGAAGAATCGAAAGCCCCAAAATTAATCTCCAAAATAACGGCAAAAATGCCACCGAACAAAAATATAAAAAGACCCCAACCCCATCTAAAGGCTTTGGACAACTATTGACGATGTCAAAGACTGAGGATAAAACACAGTGAAAAGCTCGAAATAGGAAAGAAAAAATAAAAGAATAGACCCCACCCTAACAACGGCTTTATCTTTAAAGCTTTTAACACTGGCGTTGCATGGTGGTACCTTTGGGGGGCTGGGCGGCCACCGGGGAGGCCGTCGGCCTCAGAGATCGGGGGGCGGAGTGGGGGGAGGGTTAGCTTTCCCATATTCCCTGTCCAGCCTCCCATCTTGTCTGTTTATCTCTTGTGGGGGGGGGGGGGGGGGGGTGGGGGGGGGGGGGGGGGGGGGTGGGGGTGGGGGGGGGGACTCGACCATCAAAATAAACTCCAAGGGATGACCCACTTTATCTTTTTCTCGGACAAGTTGGTAGGTAACTTGGCCTGTATACCACTCAAGTGAGTAGAGAGTCTAAAAAAAAGTAAAATATATAAAAAAAAGGAAAAAAAAAATATAGAAAGGAGAGGTACTGGTAGTAGCTGAGGTGAGTAATAACCCGATGTTGAAAATAGCCATTTTTATATCGCCTTCCCTGGATTTTATTACATTGTTTTGTCACGGCACGTCCTTTGGGCGAATATCTCCCAGGGAAGTAGAGGAAAAAGATCTTGGTAGTTCGCTGTTTCTTCAATTTCTCCTCAGTGGAGAATATATATATATATATATTGTGTCTGTGTGTCTTCGTGGATTCTAAAGGTGTTAACCTTCCGGTTCTCTTCATGTCTTTTTGGGGTGAAGTTTCGAGACCTATACCCTCATCTACCCTGACTGGAACCTGCCACAGTCAAGTGAACATCAGTTCAGTATTTTTCTGTGAGTTTGTGTATGTGAGTGTGTGTGAGAGAGAGAGAGAGAGAGAGAGAGAGAGAGAGAGAGAGAGAGAGAGAGAGAGAGTGTTGTCTCCATTTGTTCAGGACTCCTGTTCGTAAACTGTATTTCCAAAAAATACTTCTGATAGAATCTTGCAATCCTCCATTGCTCTTCTGTAAAGAAATTACGTCGCACAATATTCTTTCCTTTTTCCAAGTATTACCAGAAATCTCCACTCCTCTTTTGGATGCTCAGATATCCAATTTTGCTCTTTAAAAAAAGCAATCTCGTGTCATTGCATTTATTCATTCCAGGAACACTCCGTGTCGTAGTATATATATTTATATCAAAGACCGCAATCATTTTTATACTATTTTACGCTTCATCTCTTTCCGTTGGTGAAATTGCTTCACGCGCAGCATATAAATCATTTAACCATTTTCTTTTCAAATCCAGTTAGCAACCACAGAAGCAGTTCTTTTGACTGATACACCTTTGAACCACAATGTCTTGTATGCTATTGAATGATTGACTGAGTCAATAACCTGAAGATGCATCAACAAATTCAATTGACTTGGCAAACTGGCCTTTCACAATTTCTTCTTTTTATTCTTTATGACTCAAGATTTCAAGATTCGTTCACATTTTACTGAAAGGAGATTGGTGAGAGAAGTCAAATTAATTTTGTTTATTGTCTTCGTCTATAATTTACTTAAACTCTGTCACACTATTTCTTTAGATTTGATAGGAAAAACTAGCAGTATTTTGATGAAGACTGTAATTCACAAAGATTGTTCGTCACAGAAACCTATTCAAATATTTATAAAACACGGGTTTTGCTGTTTCCAGCACTTTTGCAATCCTGTAATTGCATAAGAAACAACAGGTAATCTGGTTATATTTCATGCATGTGAAAAGTTTGTCCATTTTTCACAGTTATATTGCCTAATAATGTCTTTGGCATTTGTCATTTGTTGGTTTTGTCGCTCTTTTGAAAACCAAATTCCAACGGGTGTAAGTGAAGAGCCATGCCATCAGTACAGTGATGTTGAAGGAAGGTATAGGAATCTAAATTTAACTGATGGCACTTGTCTTTGCAGCGTTCGGTGTCAAATCCCAAATGTCCGGTTTACACACGATGGCAATTTAGCAGTGTAGTACTGCTTCATAATAAATGCACGAAAGAGAATTTGATCAGGTTGAATGCTTAGTTTTGTGTCATTTGCCAAAGATGCTGCACAGATAGCTGGAAACAAGGCGCATAAAACTTAATAGAGCCTCAGTGGCGTGATCGGTATGGTCTTGGCCTGCCACCTCGGTGACTGCGAGTTCGATTCTCGGGCATTCTACTGAGGGGTTAGAGATGTGAATTTCTGGTGATAGAAGTTCCCACTTGAAGTGGTTGGGAAGCCAAGTAAAGCCATTGGTCCTGTTGCTGAATAACCACTGGTTCCATGCAACGTAAAAACACCATACAAGCAAACAAACAAGCATAAGACTTAACTTGGTTTATGGCGAAATGTATGTGGGGTCTTTGTATACCAAGTCAATGGAGATTACCTCCGTGATAACGCCAGAGAAGCCGTTTTACTATAAAGGGTAGAAAAACTCGGGTACTGACCAACGCGACAATGTTGAACTTGAACGTAACGTGGATATTGGTAAACTGCAAAGTTCTATTCCTTCTATAAAACAGATCTGTTTTTGTAATCGACGGTATACGTTTGCATCTAATGTCATTGCACTGTCTGTCTTGCTTATTTTCATGTATTTTATTTATTCACAGACAGTATTATCTTGATGAATGCCCGAAAAATTCTGGCTTGTGTAATTTTGCTAACTCGAGAGACAATACATAATGAATGCATTTTGTGCATGTAAAATCAATTTAAAGATGTAGGTTCATAAGCAGTACAGGAAAGAATCTCTACTCCACCCAGTAACGAGAAGCTACATTGGTATTGGCTGTAGATATTTACTCTCAACTTAAATAATAATCAATCTGATATAACCAATAACAAATTTTAAATGAAGTCGTGGTCCGAAGTTCGAGTCTCGGCTCGGCCAACGCGGAACTAGAGGAATTTATTTCTGGTGATAGAAATTCATTTCTCGATATAATGTGGTCCGGATCCCACAATAAGCTTTAGGTCCCGTTGCTAGGTAAAACAATTGGTTTCTAGCCACGTAAAAATATCTAATCCTTCGGGCCAGCCCTAGGAGAGCTGTTAATCAGCTCAGTAGTCTTGTAAACCTAAGATATATTTAACTCTTTTATAGATGATGTCCTAACGTTTGTTGAGATCACACTTTGTGTAGGTGACGTAGTTGTCCAGTAAATTTGTGAATTTGATTCTTGAGTGAAAGAAAATAGTTTGATATTACATACCACCATATGGAAGTAATCACAATCACGCTAAAAGTGCATATAGCTATGGATAATGCCCAGATCCTCTCATACTTCCTCGTAGGAGTTATTAGATTACACTGGTCTTTTACAAACACGAGCTCTTACCCGTATGAACAACCCGTTATGCATTCTTGTGGGTGAAGTATAAAAAAATATATATATATATATATATATATATATATATATATATATATATATATATATATATATATATATATAAAATGGACAAGTTATGCAATTTCCTTTTATGGATAGCTATCGGGTCTTAACCCAAATTGGGACCTGATGTTAGCAAATTTAAAAGCTTTTACCTGATATGAGTCATTAAAGGATGAGATGGAAAATGGCAGGATGTGATATACTTTTACCTTTCAACCCATTGGCGTTGCTTCTATATATATGTATGGTAGCGG
>NC_087207.1:72313987-72325307 GCF_015104395.2 Macrobrachium nipponense
TTCATCAATATTAAAATAAGGGCAATTACACGAATAGTCTCTCTCTCTCTCTCTCTCTCTCTCTGTCTCTTAATGTAATTCAAGGGACGATCACTGAACGCAGAGAAATTCTTATTCATTGTTGTTTCCCCTCTTTTAATGATATTCTCTCTCTCTCTCTCTCTCTCTCTCTCTCTCTCTCTCAAAGTAAGTGAAGGGACGATCAATGAACGTAAAGAAGTTCGTATTCATTATTGTTTACCCTTTAAGTCAAGTAACGGAGACAGTGATGGGATTATCGGATTACTTAGCTCGCAAATCACAAATTATCTCCTCTCTCTTTCTCTCTCTCATTTTTCGATAGCAAGATAAAATTATAAAATTGTAGTGCGTTAATGTCGTTAAATGGCTCTCTCTCTCTCTCTCTCTCTCTCTCTCTCTCTCTCTCTCTCTCTCTCTCTCTCTTGTCGGTGACTTTCATTTAATGGAACAGGGATCTTGATTGGTTCATTTTATTGTCAATTACTTTGCACGGTGATACGAATAATAAAGTATCTTTCTTTTCATTACGTTACTGCAAAGACGCAACTTGTATGTCAGTGCGTTATGGCTACTGATAAATGCTCTTATGATCCTGTGTCTTCCAAGAAAGAGTAGAAAGTTAGAACTCGTCAGTTTCCTTTTTATTATGTCCATTGGCAGGATGGAAATTCCGGAGCAACATTACCGGGCAGTACTTCTTCAACGTTATTTTGTGCACTGGCAGTCCCGATGGATTTAAGTTATTCAAAAAATCTTGCGGATATTGATGATAATTCTCATCTTCTATTGTGTCCGAGCTGAAATATTCTCGACTTTCTCCGGGGAAGTTGTACAGAAATTATGTATGAAAAATCGTACAGTAACTAAGTCTACGGGAATAACCAGTCTCGTTTCACGGCCAGAAACAGCTCCGTTTCAGGGAATCCCTTCTCACCCACACCCCCTACAAAGGAGGGGGGTAGGTTGGATGAAACCCATTGTAAACCATCGTAGGGGTCCCCACCATAACCCTGCCAAGTTTCATGCCCATCTGACCAGCCGTTTGGCCGTGATTGAATGACAGACAGACAGATAGACAGACAGGCATTATGCCCATTATAGTATGATTATTGTTATTGAAAAAGAAACCCACAAAATTACTTTGTATAACATATTTACTTATAAGTATTTACATTTTATTTTACTCACCACTTATAAGTAAATGCGTTATACGCAGTAATTTTGTGGGTTTCTTTTTCAATCTTCAGAAGAGAACTGAAAGAAGTTATTATATTATTATTATTATTATTATTATTATTATTATTCAGGAGATGAACCCTAATCATATCATAGAGAACAAGCTCGCAAAGGGCTATTGACTTGAAGATAAGCTTCCAAAGGATATTGCGTTCATTTGAAAGCCCTATCCGAGAGCATAGGAAATACAGAAATAAGCTATCAGATGATAGGAAGGAAGTCATTAATTAACCTCACGAAAAATGGATAAAATTTTGAAGGATATTTTGTATTAAAATCTTGACCAGTTAGTTGTAGACAGGAGGCTGTATTCAGAAATATCTGCCGTGAAGTTAGTCCAGATATTTAACCCGGAATATATTAGCATATTGCATCCCAATATTCTCTTAATATGTTATAAATAACTTCTCAGATATCGGGACAGTAGTTGAAATAGTTTAATCAGAAGTTTGTCAGTGCGTGCACTTGCATTATGGGACATGCGAATGATGGTGTAAGTCAAACAGAGATATGGTGTGCCTTCATGACGCGGACCATCCAACCAGAACAACTTTATACATTTTCCTGGTTACCTATAATTATGATTTTAAATAATACATACAGTATCCTCTCGATGGGTAACATGACTCAATATTATCTTTTTAAGAATACTAACATTCACCTATTGGCTGCTGACCTCTGAATACACACCCTATAGTTATTGCAAATATTTTTTTTAAGCAGTGTACGCAAACATATACGTATATGCAGATATATATATATATATATATATATATATATATATATAATATATATATATATAGATATATATATATATATATATATATATATATCCATATATATATATGTGTGTGTGTGTGTGTGTGTGTTTACTTACACCATCATCTGCATGTCCCATAAAGCAAGCACACGCACTGACAAAACTTCTGATTAAACTATTTAAACTAATGTCTCGATATATGAGAAGTTTTTTTTTATATGTTATGAGAATATTTGGATGCAATATGCTAATATATTCCGGGTTAAATATCTAGACTAACTCCACGGCAGATATTTCTGAATACAGCTAAATAAAGCCTCCTGTCTATAACTAACTGGTCAAGATTTTAATACAAAATATCCATTAAAAACTTTATTGATTTTTCGTGAGGTAAACAATTAATTTTCCTTGCATTCAAATAAATTACATTTTTCTCTGGTTATTACTTGGTTATTAATGACCTCTTTTCTATCATCTGATAGCTTACTTCTGTATTCCTATTAACCTCGCTTAGGTCATTCAAATGAACGCAATATCCTTTAGAAGATTATCTTCAAGTCAATGGCCCTTTGGGAGCTTGTTCTCTATGATATGATTAGGGTTCATCTCCTGAAAAATAATAATAATAATAATAATAATAATAATAGTAATAATAATAATAATAATCCAAACGATCAGGAAAGAATATATGCAGAGACTCAAGGCGATACTCAAGTCAAAACTCAACGCCGGAAATATGACAAAAGCCATAAACACATGGGCATTGCCAGTAATCAGATACAGCGCAGGAACAGTGGAATGGACTAAGACAGAACTTCGCAGCATAGACCAGAAAACGAGGAAACATATGACAATACACAAAGCACTACACCCAAGAGCAAATACGAACAGACTATACCTAACACGAAAGGAAGGAGGGAGAGGACTACTAAGTATAGAGGACTGCGTCAACATCGAGAATAGAGCACTGGGGCAATATCTTAAAACCAGTGAAGACGAGTGGCTCAAGAGTGCATGGGAAGAAGGACTGATAAAAGTAGACGAAGACCCAGAAATATACAGAGACAGGAGAAAGACAAGCAGGCAATGGATACTGAGGGGAGAGCTCACGAAGGAAACTGAAGGAATGATAACAGCGGCACAAGATCGGGCCCTAAGAACCAGATATGTCCAAAGAACGATAGATGGAAATAACATCTCTCCCATATGTAGGAAGTGCAATACGAAAAATGAAACCATTAACCACATAGCAAGCGAATGTCCGGCACTTGCACAGAACCAGTACAAAAAGAGGCATGATTCAGTGGCAAAAGCCCTCCACTGGAGCCTGTGCAAGAAACACCAACTACCTTGCAGTAATAAGTGGTACGAACACCAACCTGAAGGCGTGATAGAAAACGATCAGGCAAAGATCCTCTGGGACTATGGTATCAGAACAGATACGGTGATACGTGCAAATAGACTAGACGTGACGTTGATTGACAAAATCAAGAAGAAAGTATCACTCATTGATGTCGCAATACTATGGGACACCAGAGTGGAAGAGAAAGAAAGGGAAAAAATGGATAAGTATCGAGACCTGAAAATAGAAATAAGAAGGGTATGGGATATGCCTTTGGAAATTGTACCCATAATCATAGGAACACTAGGCACGATCCCAAGATCCCTGAAAAGGAATCTAAAAAAAACTAGTGGCTGAAGTTGCTCCAGGACTCATGCAGAAGAGTGTGATCCTAGAAACGGCGCACATAGTAGGAAAAGTGATGGACTCCTAAGGAGGCAGGATGCAACCCGGAACCCCACACTATAAATACCACCCAGTCGAATTAGAGGACTGTGATCGAGCAAAAAAAAAAAAAACTTTCAGTTTTCTTCTGAAGATTGAAAAAGAAACTTACAAAATTACTGTGTATAACGTGTTTACTTATAAGTGCTGAGTACAAAAAAAATTATATATATATATATATATATATATATATAATATATACATATATATATATGTGTGTGTGTGTGTGTGTGCGCGCGAGCGTGCGTCTGTATATATGTATTTTTTTATATAGACGTAGTACATATAATCGTATTCGTGAGTGTGTTTCTAAAGAATAAATAATAGAGCGTTCATAAAGACCCTCCTTACCTCCTAAAAATGGTAGTAGAAATGAATTCAGTGGTCATTTCTAGAAAAAAAAGCCCCTGGAAATCCTTCTTTAGATAAAAGACGAAAAAGATTTTTACGTTATACAGAAATAAGCATTTCGAAAAGGGGGCCATTATCGCTTTGCTTTTGGTTAATAATTTATCAAGGAGAATATTGCAAAGGAAGAGCCACGAGAATCTCCCTCAAAAAATAGTCATAAAATGTTGAGAAGAAATAAATATTCACGATTTTTTCCATTTTCTTGTGGATGCGCCTTTTGACAGTTGTTTTGCTTTTTATACGATTTTAAAAATCCACAAAGAGGAATAATTATTCAAAGAAATTCTTTGTTTCTAAAACTTCTGCATTACTGAATACTTATGCATAGTTATGCACGAGTGAATACTAAGTATTCATATGCACGTAAAAAAAAGGACTCGATATACCTTAATGATTAATCACTATTTTAAAAAAGCATACTCTCTTATTTTACTTTTTACCACATATAGCGTTTTTACATATTTGAGCATAAATGTGCAGGTATATAATTTGGACACGTATAATACGAATACATAGTGAGGTGTATCGCACGGTAATACAAGTTTTATTGAGAGGAATATATGTATTACTTGCCACGAAGCGGAATTCATATCACGTACTAAAATTAGTCATTTTCATTGACATTTTAGCTCAAAATATTTCAAGACCAGGGATTCGTGGTTACCTTCCTCCTCAGTACTAGTCTCAAAATGCGAAAAAACTTCAAGACCAAGGATTCGTAGTTACTTTCTTTCTCAGTACTAGAGCATTAGAAATATTCCAGCGTAGTTCAAATGTATCTCGAGCCTGAAATGTAAGATTTCTTTTACCAAACAAGTGTTTATAACCTATGTTTAGCTTTACATTTTCTATGGTCACTCTGTCCTCCATTCAGTTACTTTTAAGGATTTTAATTGGGTTCTATTACACTATTTGTGGCAGGTAGGGTATCTTGGGTGCCCCACTTAGTTGCCTTCCGCCAGTTGACGACCTGTATATAATCACAGGTTCCCTAACATTTGCCTTTCAGTTGCTTTTGTGCCATAATCTTGCACATTCATTGCCTTGAGTTCCCTTGAGTTTGCAAACATTTCCCATCCCTTTATTTGATTTACGAGCTTGAAGGCGCGCACTACGCTGCGCTGGAACCCGGCACTGGCCTTCATGTATCCCCTATCCTCGCGATGCCTTACCTACCCCGCCCCCACCGGCGGACATGCAGGTTTTCAGGAGGAGGAGAAGTGTCATTCTCCCCTACCCTTCCGATTCCCTGTCTACCCCGCCCCCATCGGGCGGACAAATAAGAAAGATGCACACGGATTCTATTGTTATAGAAGATGGGCAGTCCATTCTATGGAAGCTCGTGGTGAAAAGTTGCTCTATCGAAATGTTTTTCTAAATAAGCTACAAAACAAGTGGCGTGAAATATCACATACGTGACTTTTGCCATATTGTCGTCGTTGATGTCTTCTAGAATTTTAATTAGAATTCTTAATAAAAGGACAACCCTTTCTGTTTGATTTGTTTGATTATTTTGTATTTTTGCGAAATAATAATGTAATACTTGCCTGTAATTTCTTGACAAGGTCTTCGGTGATATTTCCCCTCATTCCTGGAACCTTCCTCCCGATGTTTGGATTACTTGATTACAACCATCCAAAGTTCTTTGCAGTTATCATAGAAGGTATAACAAGTCTTATTACAAAAATGTTGTATACATTATGTTACAATGATTATTAGCATTTATATTCATCAATAACATGATGAGAATGGCTCTCTTCGTTTTCATTATATTGAATACTGATTTTACTGTGACTTCAATTAATGTTATAGCCAATATATTTCCTCATTTCTTATTATATTTTAGAATCAATGTTACTGAGTGCATGTGACTTCTGCTTTTTGAGGGCCAAAGAAACATTATTAGTAACGATGGAACTTTTAAGCTTTAGTCAGTATCCATTGAGAAACCAACTATATTCATGAGTTTTATTATTCGTGAATCAACTCACAAAACCCACATTTACCTTTACATATTATGGAACAGAAATAAAAATCATCAGTAATCTGTTACATGTTCTCCGGGAAGAACCTCTTGGTGCCAGCTCCCATTAGAAATAAAATCAGAACGATTCTGATAGACAAACCGAAATGGAACGAGTAAGATATTTTCCCCTACCTTTGGATATTTCAGCTTTCATGCAATATAAAACAGGTCAGGTTGATCGTCAATACAGAGATTCATATAGCAAAAGATAAGATGAAAGCATTGATTAACTGTCAAGGCAGAAAAAGACGTTAAATCAACTGGCCCGATTTCCTGGTAAATGTCACCGAGCTGAATTTTTCAGCGATCGTAAAAGGGTTGGCAGTCCTTCCTTTCATTCACAGAAGACAATAAAATAAAGCAAGTACGGTTTTTAGGGACCTTATACGTGAAGTTGCACTATCTCCTACATTACTTATTGATACTTTTTTTTTTATTATTAATGAACAAGTGGCAGTGAGTAAGAGAGAAAAAACCGTAGAATTTCTTGTTGAGTATAAAAGTCATGGATGTTTTTTTTTTATTCTATTTGGTTAAAACATAAAGCAGTTATTTATTACGATTTGTCTTTCCATACGCTAGTCATTTACATTTTTTATTGAAAGTTACCTGCTCCCAACAGCTAAACTTCTTCTATTACTCATTTTGACGAGACTTTCTGTTTATTCCAATCGTAAATTTAATAATAATTCAGTCATGTGATTTTTCAAGGATATTCACTAGAACTACCACTATCTCTTTGTCCCAACATACTCAGTGAGGTGTGTAGACATCCTTAAACGTTTCTTTTCACTCACACTGTTTCTGATCCACTCTTATTGCCACTACATCTTCATAAAGTAACACCAGATGCACCATTACTCCATTTCTAGCCCTACATATTTCACCCATACCATGAACAGCTTGGCTGAACTTCCCAGCCAGCTACGCTCGTTCCTCGGTAGCATCCAGCGTCTTTCCTTCGCAATCATTTACTCTATTAATATATATATATATATATATATATATATATATATATATATATATATATATAGTATTATATATATGTATATATACATATATTATATATAATATATATATATATATATATATATATATATATATATATATATATGTGTGTGTGTGTGTGTGTGTTGTGTGTGTATATATATATATATATATATATATATATACAGGCAGTCCCCCGGGCTTACGACGGGGGTTCCGTTCTTGAGACGCGTCGTAAGCCGAAAATCGTCGTAAGCCGGAACGACGCTTGGAAATATGTCTTAAACTAATAAAAAGTTATAAAAACCTTACTTGTAATCCTTTGGTTACACTACATGTTGTTTCCTGTAGTTTTATGTACAACCTGGAGTTATTTTTCATAAAAGAATGCTGGTTCTTGAAGGTAAAAAACTATTGTAATCCTCTGGTGACACTACATTCTTGAAGTTTTATGTACAACCTGGAGTGATTTTGCCAAATCTTGAGGGCTACAAGAACAGCTGATTACTATTTACGTATCATATAGACTAATTAAAGTAAACGTATCTTTGTAAATAGGCTTATATATTAGTATCAACAAAACATTTCCTGCTATGAGTCAGAGGCCGTTTTAATGAAACGAACACTTCTCTGTCCTATCTGTTCAGAAAATAAATGTTACGTCAATCCCTGAGACGGTGACCATTGTTGCCAAGGCGTCTCTCTCTCTCTCTCTCTCTCTCTCTCTCTCTCTCTCTCTCTCTCTCTCTCTCTCTGATCAAATTAACACGTCGTTGTTTAGTTCGTTGTATTTGCGCCTATTTTTCGTGTTATTTTGTCTATTTTATTATTAACCATGGGTCTCAAAGCTAAAGACAAAGCAGGTGATAAGAAAAAAACCCAAGAAAATGATTTCGATGGAAGCAAAACATGAAATTATAGCAAAGCATAAAACCTTCCAAAGGCATCACCATTATTTCTAAACTACAAACTGATTAAAATAAAAAAATAAAAATTAGTTTTAGCAATGTTATTTCATTTGTGTTTATTACGTAGTTATTAGTGTACATACGTAAATAAAAAGAGAACAAATCGTTCCCTGCCACCCTTCCCTACCTCCTCCCCCTGCTGGCCTCACGTCATCTTTCGTTGTGGTAAGTAAAATTCCTTTCTTTTTTTTAATTGATTTTATTAACATTTATTATCATTTATCACTTGCTGTTATTTTATCATTATGTGTGTTATTACTCGTTTATTTGTGTATAAATTGTGTATATTATATGTAATTTAGCTGTGTTTAGGTGTGGTTTCATACCGCTAGAACGGATTAATACATATTACATTATTTTAAATGGGAAAAAATGCTTTGAGATACAACTGTTTTTGATATACGACGATGGTAACGGAACAAATTAAATTCGTATGTCAAGGTTCCAGTGTACTGGATAATGTCTCTCTTTGGATACTTCGATTTTGCCAAATCTTGAGGGCTACAAGAACAGTTGATTACTATTTACGTATCATATAGACTAATTAAAGTAAACGTATCTTTAAATAGGCTTATATTTTTAGTATCAACAAAACATTTACTGGCATGAGTCAGAGGCCGTTTAACGAAACGAACACTTCTCTGTCCTTAACTCGGAGCGTCGGAAGACACCTCTCTCTCTCTCTCTCTCTCTCTCTCTCTCTCTCTCTCTCTCTCTCTCTCTCGTTGTAATCTAACCAGAAACTTCGTTTTGTTATTATTACTGGAAACAAGCAATGATTTTTTTCATTATTTGTGCTTTTGGACTGTTATATGTAAACTTTGCGCACCGCAAGCTAGTATGTATTCATTCGCTCGGAAACTAGTTCCGCATATGAGGCGTCACTAAAAATCATAGAAAAATACGACATAAAAAGTGTCGAAAATCATCATAACCTCAAAATTTTTGTTGTAATCTAACCAGAAACTTATTTTTATTAATATACTGTGCTAAACTATAAAGGATTTTTATCATAGTATGAGTTTTTTAAAAGCGTCGTTAACTCGGAGCGTCGGAAGCGTCAGCGTCGTAACCTCGGAACAAGCGTCGTAACCCAGGACGGATTTTTCCATTGAATATTTAAGAAAAAGCGTCGTAACCTCGGAACGTCGTAAGCCGGACCGTCGTAACCCGGGGACCGCCTGTATATATATATATATATATATATATATATATATATATATATATATATATATATAATATATATATATATATAGGTAAAAGCTTCACTGACGTTCCTGGATTTGAATGTCTTCTTGGGTTCGCGCCCGGGAACCAGGCAAATCTATTATCGTGTAAAAAAATTCCCCTTTCGGTTAAGGTAGGCTCCACTTTGGGGGGTGCCGATCGTAAAAAATATTTGCCAAAAATACACTAATCAAGACAGGCTAATGAAATTTTCAGGCATTATTAGCACTATAATAATGCATATTCCCTGTGAGGTTTATCATCCTACAGGGAAAATTAATGATTTTATGAAAAAAAATGTGAAAAACGGAAATTTCCGGCCCCTCGTACTGAAGGTTATTTGGTGATTGGTGAGAAACTACAGTCTTGAATAGAAAATTCGGTCTGACAGAATGTTGGTATATCCACCTGGAACATGCACAAAAAAAATTATCAAAATAGAACAGTAAATAAGCACGTAATAACAAAAAAAAGAGCAACAACTTTGTAAGTTCAGCGAAAGCCCCGCCGAAATATCAGACTATAGCTAGGAAGAAATATTCAGGAAAATTCAAATCTCGATTTAGGGACAAAACCTTTTGAGAGTTTGTAGTTATTATGTCACTTGATAGCCTAAAATATCTAAAATTATATTTTTTAGGACAATCAAAGAAAAACCCACCTCCAAAAAAAAAAAAAAAAAAAAAAAAAAAAAATGGGTGGGGGTGGTTTATTCTTTGATTTGTCCTAAATAATATAATTTTTGTTTTAGATGTTTTTAGGCTATCAAGTGACATATTAACTACAAACTCTCAAAAGGTTTTGTCCCTAAATTGAGATTTGAATTTTTCCTGAATATTTCTTCCTAGCTATAGTCTGCTATTTCGGCGGGGCTTTCGCTGAACTTACAAAGTTGTTGCTCTTTTTTTTGTTATTACGTGCTTATTTACTGTTCTATTTTGATTATTTTTTTTGTGCATGTTCCAGGTGGATATACCAACATTCTGTCAGACCGAATTTTCTATTCAAGACTGTAGTTTCTCACCAATCACCAAATAACCTTCAGTACGAGGGGCCGGAAATTTCCGTTTTTTCACATTTTTTTTCATAAAATCATTAATTTTCCCTGTAGGATGATAAAACTCACAGGGAATATGCATTATTATAGTGCTAATAATGCCTGAAAATTTCATTAGCCTGTCTTGATTAGTGTATTTTTGGCAAATATTTTTTACGATCGGCACCCCCCAAAGTGGAGCCTACCCTTAAGCATATATGAAAATATATTAATTCCGAGGTAGAGCGAATTAGATATAAAAGGACATTGTAGCTCGATGTATGTATATAAATCACGGTAATGTGAAATGACGTATATATATATATATATATATATATACTATATATATATATATATATATATATATATATATATATATATATGAATAACTTGATCACGAAGTATATAAAACGTGATGCTATGTATAAATAAAGATGATGTCACGGACCATTTTCCTCCGTGGCATCACCTTTTTATACACACACACACACACACACACACACACACACACACACACACACCACACACATATATATATATATATATATATATATATATATATATATATATTTATATAGCTTCGGAAACTGTTAGCCTTTCAGATCACAGCTATATTTTTGGGATTTGGGTGTTTTTATTATTTTTTTTTTCCAAAGTTGAGACGACCTAACAGACACGTAACTCACATCATAGGTCACTGATAAAAATATAATAGGATGTTATTTCACGTAGAAATCTATCTGTTTCATGTAGAAGGTGACATACTGGGCTATTTTAGCCTATTTTATCCTCATGCATGATCAAACACAGATGGGAGATGATACAAATGCGCAAAGATTTTTTCCAGAATTAAACATTCTAA
>NC_087207.1:72325807-72340807 GCF_015104395.2 Macrobrachium nipponense
AATAAATAATCATTTGGTAACCAAAACAACGATCTTTTAAACATTTTAGAAATGAACTAAACATGACTGACTTCGCTTTACACTGAATATCAATCATTCTACAACCACCTCTTAATTTTGACAAAAACATAGGTCGATTGGATGGAAGGTTGCCGCGCATTCTGGGGAGGATAAAAGGGGCCGGACAGACCACGGGGGCATCATTCGCGCTCTGACAGCCTGTCTACAATGTACAAATAAATAGAATTTTATTTTTTAATAATGATGAGTTTTTTAGTTATTTTCTTAATATTAAATAACTTTGTACATTTAATATCATTCATAATGTTTCTTTTTGTAATAAATATGTTGAAATACTGACTTGCATTTACATTTTCCTTATTGATGTTTAATTTAATGTAATGACAAAAAATATGATGATATGGTTGGGTAAAATGAAATTGAAAAATGAAAAAGCATGGCCATAAAGAATAATAACATGAAGAAATATAACAGGAAATCTAACATGAAATATGATATATGAAATATGAAATAAATAGAACTCGGAAAATAACTTTTAAAACTATAAATGAAAATGTAACATGAAAAATAAATATGGCCATCAAATGATATATAACATACAAGGTAAAGAACAATAATATAGTATTGAGACATGATCAATGAACATGAACACACACAAATATGATAATGAAACAATAATTAACATTGCTGGACATAGTTTATTAACATGGGGAACAATGAAAAATCAGTAACAGTCTCAAAAGACATATTGACCTCACTTGATAATATATGATATTTGCAATTGAAAATGTTATGGTATAAACCAAGTCCCAATTTCATTTTCTTACATTCTATACTTTTCATGTTCATTTTCTTACAGTCTGTGCTTTTCATGTTCATTTTCTTACAGTCTATGCGTTTCATGTTTATTTTCTTACATTCTATGCTTTTCATGTTCATTTTCTTACATTCTATGCTTTTCATGTTCATTTTCTTACATTCTTTATGCTTTTCATGTTCATTTTCTTTTACTTTCTATGCTTTACATGTTTGTTTAGTATAAGTATTTTTGTTATGTCCATCATTTGTTCAAATTTGTCTCATTATTATGAATTATGTTATTATTACTCCGCAACAACACCGCAAGCCACCTTCAACACACCGCTACACGGAGTAACAAAGCCAGCAAGACCGCGTGCCCTGGCATAGCAACGGCGACCTTAAAACCGCACCAACACCGTAACACTCCGCTAGACGCCGCAAGAACACGCCGTGACATGCCCGTAACACATCGCACGGGTCCGCGCCACGCCGCCCAATAACGGTCATTTTTTCTCCCCACCGCGTCAATTTTTGGCGGGTTCTTGAAGTCCCACGCCGTAACAGCCCCCAACACAAAAGTGCGTAGGTGTAAACCTACCTTAAGCATATGGGCCCTGGCAGATAAGATATAGCGTATATGAAGGCAAAGATTTTCAAACATTTTTAGGAAGGGCTCCATATACTTCCAGTCTTGCAACGAAAGTGACCTTGATACTATGGTAAATTTTTAGAAAGAGGAACCAGCCCAAAATGACATGAAAATAGGGTTTTCTAGGTGATTTTGAATGTGTTTTTGCACGAATATCACCTTCATTTTCCTCGGAAATGAACGGTTTTAGACTTTACTCTATAACAAGGAAACAAAACTAGTTTCAACATGTTTTTTTAATGATTCTTGGCAAGCTCGCATGTTCTGGCAAGATAGAATGGTTTAAAAAAGAAACTAAGAGTTACTCTTACACACAAAAATGTAAGCATAAACTACTACTACAATTATGGGGACCCCTGCGGGGTGGGAAGCGGGTTTTTTGGGTGGGGGAGGAGGAGAAAAGTGATTTTCGGGGCACTACCGAACCTAATGCAACCACCTAACCTAACCTAGGGCCCTGTACACCTACCTAGGCCTAGTTTTGTTTCCCTTTCTTATAAGAGTAAAGTCTAAAACCGTTCATTTCCGAGGAAAATGAAGGTGATATTCGTGCAAAACACATCAAAATCACCTAGAAAAACATATTTTCATGTCATTTTGGGCTGGTTTTCTTCTTTCTAAAATAATACTGATACTATTATCCCGTCTATTGAGTAGTTGAAATAAACCCAATCACACACACACAGACTCAAATGATCATAATTCACATGGTATCAATGCTTAATCAGGATGTAATACTTTACCATCGTTATGGATGTTCTCAAGAGCAGTAAAACTCTCTCCGAATCATGATGTATCAAGACAGAAAACGAGATTCCTGGGTATTCATGAATCATGGAAACTTCGAATTAACCATCTTCTGTAAACATGAGCTCTCCTAAGCTTCTACGGTTATGAAGCAGTCCATGAATTAACAGGCTTCTTGAGTAATGAAAGTTTCAAGGATCCTAAAAGTTACAAGACGTTAATATATATATATATATATATATATATATATATATATATATATATATATATATATATTTAAAGAAAACTAAAGCTTTCTGAGCCACGGAACACAAGGATCCTACAAGATGTCTGTCTCATGAACTCTTGAGAAATCTAAAGTTTCCAGCGATGAACATTCCCAGCGAGCCTAAAGTCAGTCTTCTTGGAACATTCCCAGCGAGTCTGAAGTCAGTTTTCCTGGAACACTCTTAGCGAGTCTAAAGTCAGTCTTCCTTGAACATTCCCAGCGAGTCTAAAGTCAGTCTTCCTGGAACATTCCCAGCGAGTTTAAAGTCAGTTTTCCTGGAACATTCCCAGCTAGTCTAAAGTCAGTCTTCCTGGAATATTCCCAGCAAGTCTAAAGTCAGTCCTCCTGGAACATTCCCAGCAAGTTTAAAGTCAGTCTTCCTAACAGCCACAGCGGGGACCCGAGAGCCAAAGGAATAAGTCCGGTTTCCTTTCGTAGGAGAGCAGACTGTTATAGTAGAAGTATTAATATATCATGATCTCCTTCCACCTTCCGCAAATTCCCGGGATGTATCTTAGTATTGCACCAGAACCGATTTTTTTGCCACGCCCTAGGTTAGGTTAGGCTGGGTTAGGTAAGGTTAGCTAAAAAAAATATACCAGTTTGTAGTTGGGAAGTAGGAACCAAAAAGAGATTATTCTCAAGAACATTCTAAGGTTAGGTTTTAAGGTATGGCATCCAGCTTTCTCTGGGAAAGTTCAGTACTTGTTTACACATTCGGGAATATGGCCCCCTTCCCTACAAGAAGTCTATTGATAACTCGAACACATAATGGAAAGTATAATATGAGCATTGTTGTTGTAAGGGTTCAGAAAGAAGATAGTGTGAACTACAGTCTTGAATGGCAAATTAACCGTCCAAAAAGGCAAATGATCCCACATGAAAAAAATAGTTTAAAACATTTGGAAAGAGGCCCAAATGTCTCTCAACAAAGCATGATCCGCCATCCAGCATACTTAGAACGAGCGCTAAAATCTATGGTCAAATAGCGCGTTGTGTCGCTAACGAAAATTAAAATAAATACACTACATTTTATCAAAAATAATTTATCTGCAATGTTTCACATGGACATTATTTATTTTTTACATTGCCATTCTAATAAATAAATCATAAATATCCTATACTGAAATTCCTGTATTTTTAACTCAACGCGAAACACATTATCAGATCCTTTTATGCTTTTCCTTAGGGCTTTCCTACCCTCTAAAAAAGAACAAGAAGAAGGGATGCAAGAAATTATTTTTTTCCCACAAGTTGACAACGACGAAAGAGGTTTTTCTATGCCTTATGTAACGAATGCGTGTATCTTTACTAAGGATTTAAAGTGATTCTCTTACGATTCCATCGACCTGCGTTCTTCAGCTGGGGGTATAGTTTTTGGGAAAGACCAACTCTCTGAACCCAAATTGACCATAGTCCACTAAAGCCTGAGGTATGTACCTATATTTTGCAGTTACCCTATATTCCTCCTGGGTACGTAAGCAAAACTGAGGACGGTGGCTGAAAGACATGTACATGATCATTCGAACTTGAATATGTTCAGGCATAGTGCGTTATAGCAATAGGTATTGAATACAAAAGAAGCTGACCATTCAAACAAGATAAGTGATGACCATATCTCAACAATAAGATACCCAAAGTTCGATTCCAGAGGCTAAGGGGAAGATCTCAATGTCAGTTAATTCAGAAATTCATTATGCCCCTTCTGATATAACTGGTGCATTATGTGCCTGGTAGTCAGTAGGATGTGGTGGATTGCCGCCAAGGTGGACGAAGGGTGGGGCTACCAATAACATCCCTAAAAGGTTTACTGATAAATTATATATTAGTCAAAACATTCTGATATCTATCCTTCTACATGAGGTGTAAGGCTGTGTTGGGACTACACAAATAAAAAAACAAACACACACGGACACAAACACAAACACACACAGAGACTTATATATATATATATGTATATATATATATAGATTATATATATATATATATATATATATATATATATATATAATCTTACTTTTTGGAGGAGGTAGCCCTACTGGAAATTATGCCCCTCCGACTTTTCAACTACTATTTTTTTACGACCACCTCAATTGACTACGTACTAGCTAATATATCCATAGGCAGTATTTATTTGGGCTCATCTTAGTTTTACACCTACGTTTATTAAATAAATAAATATAAATAAAATAAATACTTTATTATATATATATATATATATATATATATTAGAGAGAGAGAGAAGAGAGAGAGAGAGAGAGAGAGAGAGATAGAGAGAGAGAGAGGAGAGAGAGAGAGAGAGAGAGCGAGAGAGAGAGAGAGAGGAGGAAGAGAGAGAGAGAGTTTTTGAGCTAACTAAATAAAAATGCGGGGATTGGACTTCTGCATCGAGTTAGGGCCCAACTTCGTTTAAGGTTCCGAAATCAGACTTTTAAAATTCAATATATGAAACTCCCAAGTAATAAAAGATTAATGAGGATTCCCAAAGTTCCCTAATATTCATGCGTTTGAAGTTTTCACACCTGCATTCGGGAGTTTAAAAAACTTCAACACAAAAACTTCGGTTTTCATTTGGTGGTTCCTCCGATGGAATCTGGCGGTATTTCGGCCGGTTCTTAATTGCAGCGAAGCTGAAGTATTATTAAACAAGAATATTCGCTGGTTTAGTTTTGATTTTAGTTTTGATTCTCGGAGGAAAATATGTCAAGCGAGGAAACAGGTGATGGTATACCATGTAAGAGTTACTTATGGATAACAAACCATCACAAACAAGAGCTCTACAAAACAAATATCCAATATAGTTATGTGATATATATGGTATATGTCTGTATATATATATATATATATATATATATATATATATATATATATATATATATAATATATATATATATGGATTTTTTACCACATCACCGTGATTCATACTGATACATCGAGCTACAATTTAATGTCTTTTAATATCCAATTTTGCTCTACCTCGGAATTAGTATATTTACAATAATCCAATATTATATTATAATCATATAAATATATAGAGCTACAACTGTCCTTCAATTATCCAATTTCCTCTAGCTCGGGAAGTAATATATTAACAATTATCCAATATATAAAAAGTTATGTGATATATATATATATATATATATATAAATATGTATATATATATATATATATATGTGTGTGTGTCTGTGTGTGTGTGTCAATTCAGGAATCCCGAAGACACATGGATGATTTTAACAGGAATATTTATTCATTAAGAAACGTTTCGCACATGACTAGTGCATCATCAGTCTGTAAAAATTACAAAATAATAACATTAAAAATCTAAAAATACACAGGATTCTTAAAATGACAACTAAAAAACATTAAAAGACAAAAAAAAAGACGCAAAGTAAAAACAACTGCTGTTACACCAACCTTCAGGTACAAAGGAAGGTAGAGTGACCAAAGAAGGAACAACCACCTTCAAAAAACGACTATACCAGATATAGTTGAACAGAAGAGCAACCACCGTTTAACAATGGAACAAGTCTTTATATATTAAAAGACTCGTCGGTGGTTGCTCTTCTCTCTACTATATCTGGCATAGTCGTCTTAGGAGGTTGTTGTTCCTTCTTTGGTCATTCTATCCTCTTCCTTTATACCTGAAGGTTGGTGAAACAGCAGTTGTTTTTACTTTGCTTCTTTTTTCTTTTTTTCTGATCATTTAATGTTTTTGTAGTTGTCATTTTAAGAATCCTGTTTATTTTTAATATCTTTAATGTTCTTATTTTGTCATTTTTCAGACTGCTGATGCACATACTCATGTGCGAAACGTTTCTTAATGAATAAATCTTCTTTTAAAACATCCATGTGTCTTCGGCATTCTTGAATTGATGTTTGAGGATCATACTGCAGATAGTATGTGTGCATATATATATATATCTATATATATATATATATATATATATATATATATATATATATATGTGTGTGTGTGTGTGTGTGTGTGTGTGTGTGTGTGTCAAGCAAGGAAACAGGTGATGGTAATAGAGCTCTGCAGAAAAATGATCCGTATTATAAAAAGTTATGTGATAAATCAAGATAGAAAAGAAAAAAAAGAATATATTCTAGAAAAAAAAAAAAATTACAATTTCGACTTCGCTGATCGTTTTTATTCAGGAATTTCGTAAAACAGCTCAACGGGGTAAGGAGGAATGTGGTAGGGGTAGGTTGGTTGTTCGGGGGGAAGGGGAGAGCTGTATTATTTGGATGGCAGGAGGTTGGGGGAGGGGGTAGGTTGGAGGTATTGAAAACGTTGGATGTATCACTCCGTTACAGACTTGCAATGTATACCTGGTGTGGGCAGAAGTTAGCTCATCGGTGCGAAGTATACCTGGTGTGGGCTGAAGTTTTAGCTCTCTGTTGCAATGGGGATCGAGTGGGATTCAATTATAAATATCAAATGTACTTTCACGGAATGGATGCAAAATTTGCTCCTTCACTTTACATCCACTTCCTCGTCCTCCTTTGACTCCATTTATAAAGTTTATGTTAGAGCAACTGAGATAAATTGAATCAAGTTACAAAACCACAAACATGTGCAATATACTTTCATAAGGAGCTAAACTAATCTTGATAACTTTGGCACTCGCTACAAGAAGT
Source organism: Macrobrachium nipponense (assembly GCF_015104395.2). NCBI lineage: Eukaryota > Metazoa > Arthropoda > Malacostraca > Decapoda > Palaemonidae > Macrobrachium > Macrobrachium nipponense. The sequence goes on from NC_087207.1 coordinate 72,332,935, forward strand.
TCTGGGAAGACATCAGTTTGTGCCATCTATAGACTCAACTCCACTGAACCTGACATTAACGTGGCCAACTGCAGTTGGCAACCGATTCCTCAAAGTCTCTATTGAGCCATCTCACTGAGGCTGTAATGTGAACGTCCCAATTATGAGTATAACAACGAACAATGGCGATACAAGAAAGATGTAGTGCAAGAAAGGCAAAATTTTCAGGAAAATTGTAAGTCTAAAAAGGTGATCTGTTGTCAAGTGAAGCATGAAGAGAGCGGTCATTGCTTCGGTATGAAAAGGAGTTTTGAAAAAACAAGGTTCATTTTGCCGGTAGCGATTCGGGTCTGAGTAGTGCTAGCTTTTTTGTTTTAGTGCTGTTAGTAATAGTTTCTGAATTTTAGTACTAGTTTTGGTCTTTAAGTAATAGGTTCGGCATTATACTGTATTTTAGTACTAGTTTTGATCTTTAAGTACTAGGGTCGGCATTTTATTGTATTTTAGTATTAGTTTTGGTCTTTAAGTAATAGGTTCGGCATTGTACTACAAGAACTTGTGTATATTGCACGTCGTTCATAGCTCCTGTACGAAAGGGATATCAAAGACTGATTTATGTCTCCGGTGACGTTTAAAAATGTTTTAAAAGAAACTAACTACGGGGGTGTCAAACCAATATCCTTATCAATCCCAGCCATCAACTTACCAACTGAACACCTCCAGACGCTCCCTCCCCCCCTCCCCTCCCCAACGCTACACAAGTTCATGTAAAACTCGGCAGACGATGCAGTGCAGTTTTCACGGCGAATGACAAAAATATAAGTTGAGTAAAATTGTGAAAATAAATGGACTGCAAGGCACTGGGTAAAAGACGAGGGAAACGGGATAAGAAATAGGTGGAAAATGGAATCTGATTCTCGCAAGCATTCTTGGTAACATAACATGCGATGTTAAACCGACATTAACAGGATTTGGCGGGTGACCGAGGCTAAATTGATGGCAAATGTTGAGCTGGTGTGAAATGAATGATGAATTAATCTCACGCTGAAACCATAAGCACATAATTGCTAGAGGTGCACAAACACACACACATAATGCATAAATATATATATATATATATATATATATATATATATATATAATATAGATATATATATATATATATAGATATATATGTACACACACGCACCCCGAAAATGAACGCACACACTCACACATACATATATGTATACATGTGTACGTATGCAATAATAAACACTCACTGACGAAGTTTTTACGGCAAATCCAAAACAACTATAAATGTAAATGAGGTAACTCCACGAGATGGAACTGAAAGGAGAGTTCTGAATTTGCTGAAACTTAGGCGTAAGTCAGTGTAAGTCAAATTCTAGCACTGAATATATCTCACAACGAGAGATGAAACTGCTCATTCTCAGCTTACTAAATATTCGACGTATTCATAATTCATATTTTTCATGTTCACTTTCAGACTCTTTTATATAGACTTTCAGAGAGTGCATTTAAGTCTTCGTGTTCCTGCTTAACGGCAAGTAAATCATATAATATTGAAGCTGAACCTTTTAAAAAAATTTACTTTTTAAACGAAATTTGTTCTTAGTAGAACTATAACGTAGTTATTCATTCACTTCGCGCGCGCAAAAAATAAAAAATAAAAATAAAAATAAAATAAATGAAAGAAAATAGAATAAAATATAAAATATATTAAATAAATAAATAAATAAACAGTCAATTTCAATTTATAAAATCTAGGAACTTGGCATGTAATGTGAGTTCTGTATGATGGTACAACACGTCGTAATGTTTGTTTTGTTTGTATGGTGTTTTTACGTTGCATGGAACCAGTGGTTATTCAGCAACAGGACCAACGGCTTTAAGTGACTTCCGAACCACGTCGAGAGTGAACTTCTATCACCAGAAATACACATCTCTCACTCCTCAATGGAATGGTCGAGAATCGAACCCGCGACCACCGAGGTGAGAAGCAAACGCCAAACCAACCACGCCACTGAGGCGCTACACGTCGTAATGTAATTTCCAGATATAAACCACTGAACAATGAAGAGATAATGTGGGTAAAGATTTATTATTAGCAGAGCATGTGTCGATCGGAGAAAATCCTTCACGGAAATTATGTGAATGAGCACAGCTGAAGTAAACGACAACTCTAAAGTGCAAAGAATGAACTTTTAGAGATTTTGTAAATATAATGATGTCGGATAGAAATTCATTACAACAGAACTGAAATTTACTTCGCTCTCTATCTGTACTAAGCTATATAAGCCCAGGAAGAGCTCCACAATGTAGAAAAAGTGCCACCCAATAGAAGACCGGTATGATAAAGCTCTATGTGCAATCTTGGAAGAATTACTCATGTTAAATTCGATTTTCGCAAATGTTGAAAGAAAAAAGGGGGCGGGGCACATTTCTCAACTCTTGCCAGCTTTGATTGGCCTTTTTGATTCCAGTTGCTCAAGGGACTTGGAGCTGATCCAAATTACAGGTGGAATTTCTTGTGGGTGCTGGAAACACTGGGTGAATGTATCAATCCAGCTTCTTAAACGAATCCCAGCCAGTGGAAGACGAACCGAGGGCCTTTTTAGAAAAAATAAAACGATATCATTTATTATTACAGCCACTAAAAGGCCCCAGTGTGGCAGAGAGACCCTCTTCTGGTGCTCTCCAGGGAGGTCGGAAGCTATTATTCTGCAGAACGGGTCTATGGGCTTAGCTGAGGAACACCGGAGATTTATGTTTTACTGAAGGTGAGGTGGGGTGCGGGGGTCCTCCTCAGGAACTCACCACTAAGGCTTGATGTACTTTTACAGAGACAAATTCCTCGTACATTTACTCAGCGTTTTTGAAATTGTGATTTCGTTAATCAGAAACAGTGTTACGAAGGGCCACAGTCAAATCATATTCCTCACGAATATCCCCTCACAATTCAGGATAGCAATTCATAAAGAAAAAATAGCATGGTACTCATTGCATGCCGTTTTGGAGCAGGTCTAGAATTGTTTTCAATTTTTACTCTTGTTACTGAGTCTCTCTTGAATCCTCTATATTCCGCGCTACTTTTCCCACTATCCTTTCTTCAACGAATGCATCGTGTAAATATTATTATTTCCCTGTTCAAAAATAAGGAAAGAAGACCCTTTCACTTATATTTTGCCTGGCAACTTGAAATCATCCTTAACAGCGCTCTAATCACTAACAAAAGAGGCACCAAAGTACGAAGGGCCTTTTCTGTATTCTGCTTTAACGTGAAATCCTGAATGTGGTTTCCAACCGGCGTCGTCACAACCCAACGTTTCTCTACATTTTTTTATTTTTTTTTTATCACACTGCAGCTTATATTTTAGAAACCAAGAAACGGAATACCCGTTTCGCTGGTGGAAAAAAAAAAAGTATTTTTTTTTTCATTTTGTAATCCCGATTTATCCCTCAGCTAAGAACTCCTCTTAGATCTCACACTCTATCAAAAGTTTTTCCGTCTTGTTTCAGGGAGATTTTCCCCGAGTTTCACCTGCGTACAATGTCCACAGCTTACCTTACTTAAGCTTTATTTTTAAATATGTCTCAGGATTTCATGCAGTTTCTCCACTGATTTTACGGGAAAGACCTCACTATTTACTCCTTCAAGTTTTATGGACACGGACACACACACACACACACAGAGAGAGAGAAGAGAGAGAGAGAGAGAGAGAGAGAGAGAGAGAGAGAATGTTCTTAAAAGTAAAACAGTGCACTATTGATTTGTATATTTTTTCGTCTATACATACATACAGCCGGTCATACCAATTACCCTGAAAAACCAAGAGATATATTATTGTCATTCCTACATGTATCGTGATTTACCAGTTTTATTTTTTTCTTATTTTTAATAGTTTCTGTCCTTTTCCCGTCTTAGTGGCAATTACACAGGCTTCATTCTCCCTTTCAATGATTTTTATTGGACTCTCTCTCTCTCTCTCTCTCTCTCTCTCTCTCTCTCTCTCCAAAATAGTCACTCTTCTCAGTGACTATGAAAACGTTGAGAATTTATACGTAGAGGTGGATGATTCTCTCTCTCGCTCTCTTCAATAGTTACTCTTCTCAGTGACAATGACAAAGTGCCATAGTCAAACAATAAGATTTGAAGGCACTCTCTCTCTCTCTCTCTCTCTCTCTCTCTCTCTCTCTCTCTCTCTCTCCACAAAGAGTCACGCCCTCCTCAGTGACAACGTGAGGATAGGAAGGAGTAGGAAGACGTTTTTATAGGCATCGGGGACACGCGGTAAGAGCTAAATGTCGGGCAATATTTTATAGTTTCCCCTCGCCCTCTTATTACCATATCCAGAGGAAATTTACGGTCAAAGAAGGATTTTGGAATTCCCAAAGGTCCCCCGTTTCGAAAACATCCTACCAGCCGCCAGGATCAACGTTTAAGATGATTCCCAGTGGGAATAAAATGTCCTCATCGCTGGTTTAGGTGTCAGTTGCTCTATAAAAAAAATTGGTGTTAGTTGCTCTTTGGAAAAAAATTGGTGTTTAGTTGCTATAAGGAAAATATTGGTGTTAGATGCTCTAAAAATATTGGTGTTAGTTGCTCTAAGAAAAAAAAATTGGTGTTAGTTGCTAAAAAAAATTGGTGTTAGTTGCTCTAAGAAAATAAATTGGTGTTAGTTGCTCCAAGAAAAAACTTGGTGTTATTTGCTCTAAAAAAAAATGGTGTTGGGTGCTCTAAGAAAAGAAAATTAGTGTTAGTTGCTCTAAAAAAAATTGGTGTTAGTTGCTCTAAGAAAAATATCGGTGTTAGTTGCTCTAAGAAAAAAAATTGGTGTTATTTGCTCTAAGACAAAAAAATTGCTGTTAGTTGCTCTAAGATAAAAAAAATTGGTGTTAGTTGCCCTAAAAAAGTGGTGTTAGATGCTTTTAAGAAAATGGCGTCAGTTGCTTAAAAAAAAGAAGAAAAAAAAAAAGAAGGGCTCCAGCTTACTCCGAAAGCACGCAAGATCTTCCCCTCAAGCAAAAGTTGTAAACATCATATATTCCTAACTTTTCACGTAAAATAACACGTGCTGGAATATACAGTCAAATAAATCCTTGTTTCACCAACGAAAATTGAAAACTGATACGCTATATTTTGTTAGAAAGAAATTTTTCTATCTGAACTGTTAACAAGAACATTATCTTTTTTTTTTTTTTTTTTTTTTTTTTTTTTTACATTTTCATTCTAATAAATAAATCATGAATATCCTATCCTGAAATTCCTCTATCTTTAACTCAACAAGAAACTCCTTTTTCAGACCTTATTAGGCTTTTCCATTGGCCTTTCCTACCCCGCCCCCCTCCCCAACAAGAACAACAACAACAAAATAGTTTGTAGGCTTACTGCCCCACTAAGCGAAAAAAAAGTTTGAAGGTTACTGAAATTCAAATATGCAAGAATTGGTCATTTGCTTTCGATGACGTTGATAAAATTTGATTAAATTTCATTAATTTCTAGACTTCCTGGGGCAGAGTGACAGTAGCTAGATTTGGGTATTGATGGTAGCATTAAAAAAAACAGAGAGAGAGAGAGAGAGAGAGAGAGAGAGAGAGAGAGAGAGAGAGAGAGAGAGAGAGACTTGTAAACATTGCCTATCTAGGTTCCATACAGTCAAGCCAGAAAATTTTTCATAGGGAAATAAAAATGGCATGACGGGTGCTATACATTTGTGTTGCTATATATTTGTGTTGGCATTCATAAAAAATGGAATACAAAATTACTGTTAATACGGGACTTATTTTCCATTATTTGAACCTTTGCCATATTCTAACGTTCCAAATCAAAATCTCAATTAAACTTCAACTACGTAAATGCTTAAACAGGTGCGACTAAAATATTATTTTTTTTACCTGAAAGGAAAAAAAAGTAATATATTGAGAGCAGAACATAAAATAATACATATTTTTGCATTATCGGTACTAATGACAATACTTTTTTTTTTATTTTCTCCTAATATTAATTGTATGACGATACGACTTTTTAAATTTTCTTCCTAGTGTTATTTTTTTATCAACGAACGAAACCTGATAAAAAAAGATACCAAATAAAAAAAGAGAAAATGTAAAATTGCCTTTGATTTTTCAAACTTAAGTATAAATACGTTTTAGCATTTCAATTATATATTTCCACCTGGGATAAAGGAGTACAAAGTTAAGACATGAAAAAAAAAGATACTCACTGCAAAGATTTAGAATGCTGTCTCGTTAACTTCAAAGAGCAAACTACTTATCAGTAGTATGACACTTATGAAGATATTCTTCACCATAGCGAGAGAAAAACTATAATAAAAAGAAAACATGAAAAAAACTCTTTGTAAAGTGCTTTTCAGTAACATGACACGTATGTAGATAAACTTCATTATAGCGAGAGAAAGAAAAAACTGAAACACAGTTAAAACAAAACACGCCAAAGAATCTTCTTTGCAAAGTACTTTTCAACGACATGAAATCCATATATGGATATCCTTCATCATTACGAAGAAAAAAGAAAACCCTGAAATATAATGAAAACAAAACACGCAAAATAAATCAATAAAACTTGTTAGCAAAGTACTTTTCATTAGCATGAAACCCATGTAGATATTCTTCACCAAAAAACGAAAAAAAAAAATAGTGAAATATATGAAAACAAAGCAAATTACACACACACACACACACATATATATATATATATATGTCAATAAAACCTGTTAGTAAAGTACTTTTCAGTAGAATGAAACCAATATAGGTATTCTTCACCATAACGAGAAAAAAACACTGAAATATCATGAAAACAAAATACGCAAAACAAACACCACACACACATATATAATTAATAGTATATTGTATATATTATTATATAATATATATAAATATATAATATATCTTAATATATAATCAATAAAACCTATTAGCAAAGAACTTTTAGTACCATGAAGCCCATATAGATAATCTTCACCATAACGAGAAAGAAAAAAAAAACCATCAAAATATAATGAAACCAAAACATGTGAAAAAAAAAAAAAAAAAAAAAAAAAGCTGTTCTAGTTTCGGAAATGTTCAACATTATGAGCTTCGTTCTCCCGACAACAAGATTTAGCGTTTCAATTCGACTCTAATTCCAGCGTTCATCTGCTATTTCGGACGCAGCCTGGACTCTCTGCAATCAGAAAGAAGCAAATAATGAAATAATGTGAGAACTTTTGCAATGGAGCAAAATTGTGTGATGCACATTGTACCGGGGGAGAGACAGAAAAAAAAAGTTTCATAATTCTTTTTTAGCGAACGTCCAACTTTTGATTGAATTACTTGACACTGGATCTGAATTCCATTTTGAGAAAAGTTGGGAGCGTTTGCAACAATTAAATTGGATATTAACTGAGGGTAATATTCCGCTGCTTTGTAATCCCTCCTCCGTTTTTTTTATTCCAGTTTTTTTTTTTTATTTCCTCGCGCGTTTTTCTTTATGATGATTATAAGAGTGCAGAAGAAACATCGATAAAGGTGAATAAAGAGTGGAAATGTGTTCCTCAGCATTGCGGCTTCCGACTACCATTAAAATGTCATACCACACACGCACACACACACACACACACATATATATATATATATATATATATATATATATATATATATATATATATATATATATATAATCATATATATATATATATATATATATATATATATATATATATAAATATATATATATATATATATATATATATATATATATATATATATATGTACATTAACATTCATTAAGTTCTACACTGTTCTCAGTACGAAATATAATTTCATGTGGGAACTTAACTACTATTTCTCTCTCTCCTCTCTCTCTCTCTCTCTCTCTCTCTCTCTCTCTCTC
>NC_087207.1:72345807-72348307 GCF_015104395.2 Macrobrachium nipponense
ATAGGAAACCAACGATTCATGAAAGATGGGACCAGCAAGGCCACAGGCCAGCCCATATACATGTGGCAAGAAGGTATCAGTACAGCACGGGTTATTCTTTGAAAAGTCGTGTTTGTGCTAGAAACGATTATTATATTAATATTTTGTTTCACTAAGAAAACCCCACAGTGTGTTGTGAGGGATTTTGTTATGACTCTAGCACCTAATACCATGGTGGATTGGTATAATTTTTGTAGGGATATATGTTGCCAAATCCTGTGTTCTGATAATAAGAAAATCGGTGTTCCTGGTCATATTGTTGAGAGCGACGAATCTAAATTTGGGAAACGGAAGTACAACTGTGGCCGTAAGGTGGATGGATCTTGGGTGTTCGGTGGCATTGACCGACAGACACGTGAGACCTTTTTCAAGGTGGTTCCTGACCGTTCTGCCGAAACTCTGCTCCCAGTGTTGCTTGATAATGTACTTCCAGAAACCACAATCATGTCTGATTGCTGGAAGGCGTACAGCAAAGTCCAGGATCATTATTTTCCAAATAATGTCGTGTCGTGAACCACAGCATTAACTTCGTTAGCCTGGACGACCCAAATGTGCACATGAACACTATAGAATCGAAGTGGCGGGTTCTTAAACGGAGCGCGCTACCGAGACACGGTACGCAGAAAGAACTTTACGAAAGCTATTTTTCTATGTATTGTATCCAGAAGCGGTATCTACAAAATGTTCCTTGTTCATTTCGGGCGTTTCTGAATTTGATTAAGCGTGTCTATCCGCTCAAAAGCCGCCCGACATCCCCCATCTCAGATTTAATTTCCTGGGCCGAAACAATAAGACCAGGACCTTCTACCAGCGAGGCACGTGATCCCACGCCCGTTTTAAAGAGGCCGAGACTGATGTCTTCATGGTCGTCAGACAGCAGTGACTTTGAAATCCTAAATTAGTGTTTCGGTTAGTTGGAAGACAGTACCAAAGCCCGTGTTCGAACAGATATATTGGCCCGATGGTGGGCACGTATGAACATGCTTGATGCTGTCATTTGTATGTAAAGTGGTAGGTCAGTTTGTGGTAACAAGTAATGTGTTTAATGTCACAGTTATGAGGGGATTTATAGCCTAGGCTAGCTGTGTCCTTTTGTATGTACTGTGTTAATATTCTGTAACCCCTGAGGCTAGCACGCGCAGTGAAACATTACCTCTTGCCAGATCATATGAGCTTGCCAAGAATATTTAAATATGCGGATAAGGCGCGAAGCGCCATTCCGCCACGGTCTTACTGACAGCACACATAAACATATTCACCGTTAACATCTAATTTATCAGGAATGTTGGTTAGTGGTAGCCTAGGATAGTCTGTCATTTACATGCAAAGTAGTGGTTCAAAGTTCTGTATGCAAAGTAAGAGGTCCTAGTATCTAATACATCTGTAATGTCGGTTAGTGGTAGCCTAGGCTAGTCTGTCGTTTTACATGTAGTGTAGTGGTTCAAAGTTCTGTATGCAAAGTCTGGTCTAGCAAAGTAGGTCTAAACTTGTATGCAAAGTATGGGGTCAAACTTTTGTATGCAAAGTATGGGGTCAAACTTTTGTATGCAGAGTAAAGGGTCAACCGTAACAAAACCGTAAATATGTGCATTTATGTGTCTCGACACCGGGAATTGAGAGTTTTGACGCTGTAAAAGTCCGAGGCCATTTCCCACCCACCCAAAACCCCGGTTTCCTACTGGGTCCCCCTTTACCGTTTGCTGTTTTCCTATGGTTTATTTTCACTGGGTCAACTTCAAAATCGTTGTATTAACAATTATAATGCTCCCCATCTCAGTTCCAAATATGCAGTATACATGTAGATACTTAATTTAAGATTTTTTCCACAAAAATTGATCGTCCAAGGATATGTAGTTGCTCCCATAAATATCTTATGCTAAGCTTCCTGTATCTTTAACTCAAAGTGAAACACCCTTTTCAGACCTTTTTAGGCTTTCCTACACCCCATTCCCGCCAACAACAACAAAGTAGTTTCTAGGTTTACTCCCAGAGTAAGCGGATAATCAAGCATCGTCATGAGCACTGATCTGAAGACTTATCAAGTATAGTTCAGAGTTAATTCATCATTACTTACACAGCACAAGCAATTGCCCCCGTTTGCTCAAGAAACAATCCTATCTGGGAAGGTTTCAATGTCATGAGTATCTTGTAAGACCGAATATTATTAGTAGATTCACATCAATCGTGCATCCGATGTCTAGACCAGTCCCTTATGACGCTCTTGCTTGGCTGTTGATAAGCCAATGACAGGGGCTGGAAACTCTCAGTGTCTCTCAAGAGAGTTCACATAGGCAGGATGTATGTTCCACCTCTCCTGAGGGATACATCTGTCAGGAGAGGTGGAACATACATCCTGCCTATATGAACTCGCGAGAGAGACTGAGAGTTTCTGGCCCCGTTATTGGCTTATCAACAGCGCCTTAAGGGACTGGCCTAGACGTCAAATGCACAGTTGAAGTGA
>NC_087207.1:72353307-72365807 GCF_015104395.2 Macrobrachium nipponense
TATATTGACATTTATTTCATATATATTATAAAGTGGATATTCTTGAACTGATTTGATAAGGGTATATGATATTAAGTGGGGGTGACTAGTTAAGAAAGTTTAAAAATTTAAGAGACAGAATTGTAAAACCGTCCGCATATGTCAGCAGATTTGAAGTGATTAGGTCATGCAGAGAATCGTGGGGAGGACAGGGGTCTTCAACGAGCAATAATTTTATGAATGTTAACTAAATAGAGGGGAAGACTTCATTATATATTAGGGGACCGATATAAGATTGACGAAACATCTATGATGTTTAAAGGGACTGAGAAATTTAATGGTTTTTTGTTCAACATTGTTTATGAACTTAGATGTCACACACGCTCGTATATATGTGTACACGTTTATGTAGCATGTATGTACGAGGAATGTATACATATATATGCATTATATATATACATATATATATATATATATATATATATATATGTGTGTGTGTGTGTGTGTGTGTGTGTGTGTGTGTGTGTGTGTGTGTGTGTTTTATCACATCACAGTGATTCGTATAAACGCATTAGGCTCCAAATGTCCTTTAACATCTAATTCGCTCTAACTCGGAATTAATAAATTTTCATACATGTTAACCGTAGGTAGAGCGAATTAGATATTAAAGGTTTCGTAGCTTAATCCATGTATGTATATATATATATATATATATATATATATATATATATATATATATATATATATATTATATATACCTATATCCGGTAGTAGAATATACCTTAGGATTTTTTACACTAATCGCAAGCATTACATTTTGATATATATAATTATGGTTGGCTGCAAATAATGTGCTTAATATCTAATTTAATTATCAAAGCTGGCATTAGAGAATATCTAAATGATTTAAATCATTTAAGTCCGAACGATTTATTTGAACGTCTGTTTCTGGGAACTGGGTGTGACATTGATTTAAAATTAATGAAATCATTAGGGATTAAGTGGATTCCGCTTGGAGCTTTGCCCCTAAAATTCATCGAAATACAATTATTTCATATCTATCTTCATGAAATTCAAAACTAATCTTTTGGTAAGTGTCACACCCGGAATCATTTCAGTATGCATAAAAATTTCACTGCCGTATATACCCCAGTTTTGCTTGAATGCCCCTTTTCCTTCGTGAATAATATAAATACCAAAGATGAATTACCTTTCGATGTACATAATCGTTGAAGAAAAAAAAAGCACATGCGCTGACTTTTAATTTCATGACATCTTAATTATTCTTTCTCGCTTCATTTGTAATTACATAATCTTCACTAAGAACGAACTAAGGTTTAAGCTTTGCGACACCGATACGTTTTCAGTATTGTGAAATGATTTTTTGCCAGATTCTTTTCCAACTCAGGACTTTGGTTTCTATATCTATATATTATTTGTTCATTTTCAGCTGATTGCCTTGTGTATTTATGTTGTTGTTATTATTATTATTATTATTATTATTATTATTATTATTATTATTATTATTATTATTATTATTATTATTATTATTCAGAACATGAAGCCTATTCATATGGAACAAGCCCACAGGGGCCACTGGCTTGAAAGTCAGGCTTCCAACAAAACAAAGTGTCATTCGTAAGAAACTGAGGATAATAGGCGATACTTAAAGAAGAGAGCAGCAATTAGAAAAGAAAAAAATCAATTAAAAAACTTATAAATTAATGGATAAAAATATATGGAGAATTAACGCGAAGTAATTCGCCTGCTCGTCCTTCCGTTTATAACCTTACAGCTTGATATGACTCAAAAATTTTTAAAGCCTTATAATTGTTACAATTGGAAGTTTAAGTTTCAGACTTCATACATACCACCCGTGGATGATGTGGATTCACTCATTTATAATGCAAATTCAAATGTCAAGGTCATGTTTTTGGGTCAAAAGTAAAATAGGGTATTGCCGCTAACGCGGTATAACACTAACACCTCTCTAATGGATCATTTAGGAGACACAGTAGAAACTGACCTGTCTGTCCATATATGTCTAAGCCTGTATGTGTCTGGCCGTGCAAAAGGGCTAACCTCTGTAAATAGCTTTAAATATTGATACCTTGAAAGATGCACACTTGAGACACCATATACATTATCTAAGGGTGAGTGGAATTTGCCACTGAACATTTTTGATGCAAGGTTAAAGTTAGACTCAGAAGTAAAAGGCCACACATCTTGTAGTTCCTCGTGGGCGATTGGTTTACGTGCTCGCCTACCGATTCGGTAGTCCTGAGTTCGATTCCCTGCCCTGCCCACGTGGAGTCAGAGAAATTTGTTTCTCGACATATTGTGGTTCAGATTCCACAATAAGTTGTAGGTTCCCGTTGCTAGGTAACCAATTGGTTCCTAGCCACGTAAAAATATCTATTCCTTCGGGCCAGCCCTGGGAAAGCTGTTACTCAACTGAGTGGTCTGGTTATACCAAGATATACTTTTCACACATCTTGTTATTGAGCTATATGTTACTTTTTTCACATGCATTATTGTCATCTGGAATCCTGCAACATCAATACCCATTTCATGCCTTATTATTCTCAACATTCTCCTGATCTCTTTCAAGATCCACAGAGCACTCTAGTGCTCTTTTCTTCTGAATATTTGATCCTTTAAAAAAAAAATATATATATATATATCAAGTACAGCAAACACATTACTGAGAACCCGGATGTCTTGCTTAATGGCTAAAGAAAATCCTAATCATCGACATGTTACCTGCGTTTTAGTAACACGGATACACGTGGAAGTAATTCTTAAAGTACTAAGAGCACTTATGAACACAGAAGGATATGAGTCCGCTCATAAGTCGCTAATAACGCATCCGAGAAGTAGTCGTTCTAGGAAAACTTGAACCTAGAGAAGATCTTGCACGCGGATGACAGGCAAGAGAGAGAGAGAGAGAGAGAGAGAGAGAGAGAGATTTGATTTAAAAAAAGAGATAACATGAAAGAGAGAGAGAGATCAGATTTAAAGAGAGAGAGAGAGAGAGAGAGAGAGAGAGAGAGAGAGAGAGAGATCAGACTCGTTACAGCTTCATTACGGGAAGTAATGATGAGGCTAATGAGCTAACGATGTGAATAAAAAAAATGGCCTTCATTAGGTCTAGAAAAACAATTCAAGATGTTTATAATTGAAGGAGGCATCAATTCATCATCGCCACGACTAGTTTTTAACCCCAATAAAAGTCTATTTCATACTTCATCTGTCCGCTAACTAACGCAGGTTTTAGGGAGATATGGCAACACGCGTAGATGGGGCTCGTGATTGGCTGAAATAAATTCTCTGACGTCACTGGTGGACCGTATAACCAACGCAGGTTTTAGGGAGATGTGGCATCACACATAGCTGGGGCTCCTGATAAAATAAATGTCTCTGACATTGCTGGTGTACCGTGTAAGCGCCTCAGTGGCGTGGTCGGTATGGTCTTGGCCTGCCACTTTGGTGGCCGTGAGCTCGATTCTGTCTTAATTATTATATTTACTAGCAAACTGACCCATCTACGATGGGTGATAAAATACGGGTGCAGAAGTGAAAAATTTATATGTACTATTTGTTCAGCAATATTAAAATAAGGGCGATTTTTATACATACCTACTACAGAACCTCTTTGTACACAATATTATCAGTTTGTCCACAACTTAATTTCAAGTTGGCAGAGTCAGTTGCTCTGCTCATCGCCACATACAGTTGGCCAAGCGTGAACATAGGTGACGGCAGAAACACACCAACACGATCCAAAGTCTAGCCCTGCGACTTGTTTGCAGTGAATGAGAAGGACAGGTTGATGGGAAACTGCCTACGCCATAACTGGAACAGAAACTGGTTGTCTGAAGGCATCAGAGGAATCCGGGGGATGAACAGACGTTTGCCGGTGTGAGGGCCTGTTGCTATCACTGCTTCGATGACGTGGGAGTTTAGCTCCATAACGGTGTACCTCGTTCTGTTGCAATGTCCATTGGCTGGATCGAAATGCCGAAGCAACATTACCGGGCAGTACTTCTTCAACGTTATTTTAGTGCACTGGCAGTCCCGATGGATTTAAGTTATTCAAAAAATCTTGCTGATATTGATGATAATTTTCATCTTCTATTGTGTCCGAGCTGAAATATTCGCGACTTTCTCTGGGGAAGTTGTACAGAAATTATGTATGAAAAATCGTAAAGTAACTAAGTCTATGGGAATAACCAGCCTCGTTTCACGGCCAGAAACAGCTCTGTTTCAGGGAATCCCTTCTCACCCCCACCCCCTACAAAGGAGGGGGGTAGGTTGGATGAAACCCCATTACAATCCATCTTAGGGGTCCCCACCATAACCCTGCCAAGTTTCATGCCCATCTGACCAGCCGTTTGGCCGTGATTGAATGACAGACAGATATTACGCCCATAATTATAGTATGATTATTTCTGGTAATAGAAGTTCACTCTCGACATGGTTCGGAAGTCATGTAAAGCTGTTGGTCCAGTTGCTGAATAACCACTGGTTCCATGCAACGTAAAAGCACCATACAAACTGGTGTACCACATAAAGCTGCAAGCTATTTCTTCAGCAACCCATGTGAATGCCTATGCAGCTAATTCTTCAGTGATCCATCTGAATGCTGTGAGATTGTACCAAATAATCTACGCAGATAACACACAAAAGAACGATGGTCTTTCAATTCCACTTCGTCTCAACGTAGGTAACTAAAGAGACAACTCATTACAGAGTGCGAATAATAGGTATTCTAAAAAGTAACTGTATGTAATTTGGACGTGTAGGTTAACATTCGAAATAACGAAATATAGTTGCCTATCAGTCTGCTCAGGTTAGGTGAATTGAACAGATGCTGCAACATTAGCAACATAGCAGGAAGGTGGGGAGGGGAACTTTTCGAAATAGTTCGCGTACTCACAGATTTCTTTCTCATGCATGTAAAGCGTTATATATAATAGTTCAGTGACTGGGAAGTTTCAGAAGTATTTCCCCAAATAGCTTCTCGAGCAGCAGTTCGACATGTCGTTGAGTTCCGGTCAACCTCTCTGTGTTAATGATATTTTATAAACGGCTATAGTAGATTCACATCAGCCGTGCATTTGATGTCTAGGCCAGTCCCTTACGACGCTCCTGATTACCTGTTGATAAGCCACTCACAGAGCTGGAAACTCTCGGAGAAACTGAGAGTTTCCAGCCCTGTCATTGGCTTATCAACAGCCAATCAGGAGCGTCGTAAGGGAAGGGCCTAGGCATCAAATGCACGGTCGATGTGAATCTACTATAGCTAAGACTTCTTTTTTTTTTTTAATGTAAGGCAATGGAATGACACTTAATATTAATGAGTAATGATTTCAATAAGTAATACAATAAACAAGTTAAATACATTATATATATATATATATATATATAGTATATATATATGTGTGTGTATATATATATATATATATATATGTGTGTATATATATATATATATATATATATATATATATATGTATATATATATATATATATATATGGTTCAAGTTGCACTAATTTAGATCATATCGATGCAAAACATCCAAAATTGTAAACATTGTAACCAGAATGAGAGACGAAAGTTCCACAGCACCGCTCATGCCACTACCAACACCCTGTATGTAATCGCAAAAATAAATAAATAAATTACTTTCAAATACAACAAAAACGAGCAATGAGTTTATTTTTACCTTATTTTGAGAGCACCGCAAATTAGACTGTCCAATTGTATGACGAATATTTTTATGTTAATAAACAAAAACTTTTCTATATTTTCTCAGAATGTGACCTTGAATATCTTAGGGTAATTTCTATGACATAGTTTCGGCATTGCAGTACAATGGTTGCACGACGGGACAATAAACATTCCGAAATGGCAACTATGTGAAGCTTTCCTTTTTATTAGAGAAAGCAAATCAACAATTATTTTATCGAAGAGGACATCAACATAAACCACGCTTACATTAAACCAGGTAAATACAGGTAAACCAATTATTTCTCACACTGGAAAGTGAATTGCATTCCCTCTATTCACTACTTTTTAAGGTATAAAATATCAATAGACTGAGAGAATGTCTGTAGGATAACTAGCACTTGGAGAAGTATCCCACCAAAGATGTATAATTTTATATAGATAAAATATAATATATATATATATATATATATATATAAATATACTACCTATATATATATATATATATATATACATATATATATATATATAAATATATATATACAATATATATATATATATATATATATATATATATATATATATATATATATATATATATATATATATATATATATATACAGAAATAGGAATAACAAGAGAAATTAAAATGTCCGCCAAGTAAGTATTTAATTGAAAAGCGCTTGAAGTAATAAGAAAAAATAACGATAAAAAATTAGAAATATAAACATTAATAATAATAACAAAAATAATAATAAAAAAATAATAATAATAAAAACAAAAACATACGAACAACAAGAAAAGTGAAACCGTCCGCCGAGAAGGTATTTATTTGAAAAGCCACTGCATTTGGCGGTAACAAACGAGAACCCAGCCGGGGATTTTTGACTGGATGGACCGTTTTACTGAAGGTCCCAAATAGCTTGGTTAGGGTTCTCTGGCTTTCGTAGTGGCTGGAGATGTAATGGCCCCGATATTGTTGCAAATGGTGAGAGCAGTTTGCCCTCGGCGAGGAAAGTGTGCGGTTTTTGTTTAGGGATTTTCGTCCCCCGTTACCGGGGCGGAATGGTTGGTTGGGAGTCGAGATACAGGAATAAATTTCGTCTTTTATTTTTTCCGAATTTTTTTTTCCCGTTCTTTTCATTGTCTGCGTGTATTAATAAATGCAAGAGTACTGAAGGTGGAATACGTTTGAAAATGCTTGATAAAGAATCTATGAACAGCTTTCATAAATAAATTTCGTATATAAATTTCGTCATTTATTTATTCCGAAATTTTGTCTTTCTTTCATTGTCTGCGTGTATTAATAAATTCAAGAGTACTAAAGGTGGAATACGTTTGAAAATGCTTACTAAATAATCTATGAACAGTTGCCATAAATTAATTTGGTAAATAAATTTCGTGTTTTATTTATAATCGTGATTCTTTCGTTCTTTTCATTGTCTGCTTGTTTTAATCAATGCAAAAGTACTACAAGTCGAATGAATTTAAAAATTCTTAATAAATAATCTATGAACAGTTTTCATAAATAAATTTCGTGTTTTATTTATCTTCGCAATTTTTTCGTGTATAACGCAAAAGTACTAAAGGTTGAATACGTTTGAAAATGCTTACTAAATAATCTTTGAGCAGTTTTCATAGATAATTTTGTGTTTTTTCATTTTATTTTTATTTTTTGCCTCCTTTTATTGTCTGCATGTATTAATAAATGCAAGAGTATTCAAGTTGGAGTACTTTTAAAAATGCTAACTAAATCATCTAAGAATAGTTGTCATAAATAAACTTCGTGTTTGTACATTTAATTTTCATTTTGGGCTCCTTTTATTGTCTGCGTGTATTAATAAATGCAAGAGTACTAAAGCTGCAATATTAACAATTGCAAGAGTAATAAAATGGGAATACGTTTAAAAATGCTTCCTGAATAACTTTATTACAACCTCAGGGAATCTGTTAGATAATCAATAAAATTACTTTAAAATGACTCTAAAATTCAACAACATTTACACATTACAAAACCGAATAAAAGAATAAAAAAAACACACAGAAACAAAAGCAAGACCAAAGACGGCTAACCAAACTTATGCAAAGGCAGAAGACAAAATGACAATTATTAAATAAAAGTAAACTCAGGTACAGTTGTGTGGAGGTGGTCTGGGCATTTAACTGGAGAACCAGTCGTTTAATAAATAATGATTCAACGATGAATTCATTATAATTCAGGACTTATATTGAATTACAACATTCCACTTGTCCACCTTCACGCTTATTTAGTATATATATATATATATAATATATATTATCTATATATATATATATAATATATATATATATAATATATGTATATATATACATATATATAAAATATTTGTTATTGGCTGTTTACATAAACAGCGCGTAATCCGACCTCCAGCTCACTCGGGTCGCATGCTAAATTCTACGGTCAAATAGTGCGTTGTTTCACCAACGAAAATTAAATTAAATAAGTTACATTCCATTATAAAATAATTGTTCTGTACTGTTTAACATGCACATTATTCATTTTTCATATTTTCATTCTAATGATTAAATCGTAAATATCCTACCCTAAATTTCCTATTTTTAACTCAACGTGAAACAGCTTTTTCAGACCTCTTTTGGCTTTTACTTAGGGCTTTCCTACGCCCCCCCCCCCCCCCCCCCTTCCAAACCAACAGCAACATGAACAACAAAATAGTCTGCAGGCTTACTCTTCGAGTAAGCGAAGATAAATAAACTCGGCTGTCCATCAAAATTTCCTCGAATGGTTCATTAAAGGTTTCATCTCTGTCGGACTATTCATATAATCCTTTTCATCGCTTTTTTTAAATTTTTTATTTTTAATAGAGCAGACGAAGTTGAATCATTGCTCTGCGTAGGTTAATAAAGATGAATATGATTACATTACTTGAAATCAAGTTACTGCGTTTTTTTTTATTTATCATTTTTAATGGAAAGATATTTCTGCCGTGGTCAAAGTTCCATCTTTTATTCGCCCTTCGTGGATTTGTCGAAAAAAGGATTCTTTTTACGCTGTTTGTTTTTACGTAGTAGAACATTTTCGTGGGGATGTTAAAGGCTAAAAATATCCTATTGTTCGTGAAAGCTTTTGTCAAACTGATGTTCAGCAGTTTCAATTCTGACAAATTCCAACATTCGTGTCTCTCTCTCTCTCTCTCTCTCTCTCTCTCTCTCTCTCTCTCTCTCTCTCAGGTTATCGATTCCTAACCATTCTTACCTAATTTCTATTGATATTTACAACAACGCCCCCCCCCCTCTCTCTCTCTCTCTCTCTCTCTCTCATGTATATATATATATATATATATATATATATATATATATATATATATATATATATTATATTATATATATATATATATATATATATATATTTTCCTCTAACGTACACACAGTTTCACAAAGAGCTTCCAATTCCCTTCACCACTTTACTACACTTGCAGTCCAACTAAAGACAAGAGCCCGTGCTTGCATAACGACGGCAAACAAACAAAGGAATGGTGTTAGATCACTTATTTCATCGTTGGTGCCAACGGAATAAACTAAAAGCTTTAAAAAGAAGTGCGAACCGATTTCCACCATATAATCTTGTGCATCAGTCATAGTCCCTCAATGGATTTTTTCAAACCTTTGATAGAAAACATTGCAGCGAAAATCAAAGGAAAATAAAAAAAAAGGAGAAATCCAATTATTTCTATCTAAAGCTCTAAATGAAACTCAATTTAATTTACTTGTGGTTTCATGTATTTTTTATCATACGTAATCTACCTTCGCAGAATTGCATTAATATTTTAGATTTTATGGCCTACAGCAATTTCTCTTCATCAACTAGAATTATTCCTTTATCATATGCGCATCCTTCTCCTGGTAGACAGCAATCATTTACCAATGGTACCATGAAGTTTATAACGATTATTCATAATGCAAAAGGAATACTTTTATATCTATATATAATCTATAGATAAATATATCTATATAATATATAATATATATATATTATATATATATATGTGTGTGTGTGTGTGTGTATGTATATATGTGTGTGTGTGCTGTAATCAAAGTGTGACAAAATTTAAGAAATTTTGTTGACTGTCACAATGAGATTAATTATGATCAGTTAATATAATACAACGACAGTTTTTACGTAATGAAAAAGTGGTAATAACAGAACATGGCGACATTTATATATAATTTAACAATTTAATACAAGACAAATACAGATACTCAGTGACAAAAAAAAGTTATAAAAAATGAACAAATCGACATTTAACTAGAAGTAACCAATTTAATATAATAAATTAAAGAAAAATAACACACGAAAAAGTTACTTTGTGATGAAAAAACAGTCCTTGGTGATATTTCATTTTAATTACAAATTTAATATATTCAATTTAACAAAAGACAAAGAAAAAATGGTGTAAACGGAAAAAGGAGACATTTAATTTTTAAATAACCCAATTTCACCCACAAACAATGCATAGAGAGGGGGAGACGATATTAACAAATACCAACAAATTAGGCGTAGGCGAAGTATTTGGGAATGCTCTCGAAGAATTCCGGGAATGCATCGGAACTTTTTAGGAATGGGGAGGCGAGGGGGGTGGGGGGAATTCACTGAGAATTTTAAGCATGCTGTCCCATTGGTTTATGGACAGAGAGAGACAAAAAAACGGGACGGGCCTTTTTTTTTTTTTTTTTTTTTTTTTTTTTTTGGGTTTTTTTTTTTTTTTTTTTTTTTTTACCAACTGACTTTCTCGGACTTTGGAGCAGAGAGAGAGAGAGAGAGAGAGAGAGAGAGAGAGAGAGAGTGAGAGAGAGATTAGCATTCTTGAGATACTTTTGCCTCGGAACCGAAGGAGAACTAAGTGAATCAATTACTCCGGCAGTAAAGGAATTACAAGGAATTACACTTTAATGGATCGAATAAAACATGACTAACTTTTAGTTTTTTTTTTTTTTTTTTTTTCTTAATTCACCCGAGTTTTGTTTGCGTATTTATTCACTTCTCGTTTGGATACAAAGACATGCACTGGAATACTAATACTAACTCGCATGCTTTTTAATTTATTATTCTTACTCCTTTTTTTAATATTATTTATTCATATAATTTTTTTTTATAAACTGGAAAAAAGGTAAACTGAATAACTTAGAGGAACCAATACAATCATAAATATGTATATGTAAAATGCTTCAAGATGAAGGTCTGTGAAAACATGAAGGTGGAAATATGCGTTATTTCACATCGTGAATTCCCATTGACTGAGCGGATTTAATATAAAAACACCACAAATGTGCTTTTGTGAAATACAATGGTATCAAACATTTCTTTTCGTAATGTTCTCCATGGGAACGCTACCAGGCTGCTACCCAACAATACTGAAAACGACAATATTACATATTTCTGTATCATATTTACAACAAGGGAAACATCTAAACCAGAAAGTAATATATGTTTGAGGCCCATTTGATTGTTGCTAAGGAATACGCTTTAGTTTGTTTGATTGTATGGTGTTTTTACGTTGCATGGAAGCAGTGGTTATTCAGTATCGGGACCAACGGCTATACGTGACTTCCGAACCACTTCGAGAGTGAACTTCTATCACCAGAAATACACATCTCTCACGCATCAATGGAATGCCTGAAAATCGAACTGGCTGTCACCGAGGTGGTATGCCAACACCATACCAACCACACCACTGAGGGGCTGAATTCGCTTTAGTAAGTTTTATCGAAAAACAGTTTTACATATCTCCAATTCCAACCTGGAATATGTAAGAGGGAAAACGGGAAAATCCTGTTCTCGAGACAAGAGAGATTGGGATTTTTTTTTCTATGGTCTCAAATCATTGCAACGTCTACTCATCGATCAATGACATCAAGCAAATAGTGAGTGATGTCACTTCATCAATGGGAACCCATCAATGAACAATGAAATGTAAACAACGTTGGCATTTACGCGTTCATGGCCACCTGTGGGGACCGCAGACTGGTCTGCAACTTAATTTCGATAATCCTCGCAAAAAACCATTTCATATGCGAAACGTCACGTGATACCAGCTATACCAGCATCAACACCAGATACCAGCATCAACACCATCTCTAAAAGACGACCCCGGCCCGGAATTGAACTACGCCTACGGAATAATACCAGCACTGATGATGACCCCTGCTTGACCTGGACCTGAGATCCTGTTTTAATAAAATAAAAGACCGCCTCCATTTTTTTTATAATCTTTGGGAATTCCCAATATGAATATTGGCCAATTACTCAGAAACATCGCTGAGCCTCAGAAGCGAATTGTGAGAAAATAGAAAAAACAATATATAAAATCAACTCGCTTAATTCTGCCATTCACAGCATTTGCCTAAAAGAGGGTCTTCTACCAAAATATTACTATTATCATTATTATTATTTTCAGTAGATGAAACTTATTCACATGCAACAAGCACGCTTGCGATTCAAGCTTCCAAAGAATGTTAGTTTAAACCTCCCACTGCAGACCCCACAGTGCAGCAGTAACTGATTGTGGTGCACAACCAGTGATTTTTCGTGGCTCTGGGGGAGACGGGAACCTGCGACATCTGAGCGGCTCTCACGACACTAACCACTATACCAGTGGGCCAGCATGAAAACTACAGAATCCCAAGAGTTGAATACCCAGTGTATTCCTAGAAGATTGATTTCACCGTTAAGAGGAAGATGGATTAACCAGAGCGAAGATTCAGCAACAGAAGTAGAAAGTGACTGAACAAGTAAATA
>NC_087207.1:72368307-72385807 GCF_015104395.2 Macrobrachium nipponense
AAAGTGGAAAAAAGGTCTTGCAAAAGAAAAAAATGCATGGAAAGTTATAGAACTAAAAAATAAGATAGAAAATGCAGAACAAAAGATTATACAATCAAAAGAAAATGAAAAACGGGACTTGGGAAAAAAAAAAACCCTAGTAAATATCAAGCAAAACCCCAAACTATTATACTCTTACGCGAAAAAGATGAATAAAAGAAGAATAGAAATAGGTCCTCTAAGAATTGAAGGGAGATTAACGAATGAAAAAAAGGAAACATGCAACATATTGGCAGAACGATATAAGAGAGAATTCACACCTAGAATTGATAATGAAGATAATGATACAGAAGTAAGGGACGAAAATAGTGAATATTTAGCTGACATAGATATTAATAAAGTTGATATTGTGCAGGCTATTAATGAAATTAAAAATGGAGCTGCTGCAGGTCCTGATGGTGTTCCTGCTATTTTGTTAAAGAAAGTAGTTCATTCTATTGCAAAGCCACTTGCAATATTATTAAGACAAATTGTAGATACAGGCAAGATTTATGATGAGCACAAATTAGCATATATTACCCCTACTTTCAAAAGTGGATCATGACTAGAGGCAAGTAATTATAGGCCTGTGAGTCTAACATCACATATTATGAAAATGTATGTTTTAGGGCTGTTGCCTTGTATAATAAGGCGCCCTATGAGGTAATGTTAGACTTGCGATAATCTTACGCTAAGTCGGTTGGTATTGCACTTCCATATTCAATGGAGTGTCTAGGGGTTTGTAGATCACTTACGAAGTCGGTATTATCTTCTTGGTTATGACGACGATGTGTTAAACTCATGATGATTCGGTGATGAGGTGAGGATCTAGTAGAAACCACGAAGTACAAAAATACTTATATTCTCTGAATTTACATGGTGAAGATCAGGTATGATTGTACAAGTCTTCTAATGACGATAGCTTGATCGCTTCTGCCAATGATGATGGCTAATTCTATTCTCTCTACATGATAAAGCTTAGGTAAAGAGGTACAGGTCTTCAAATGACGATAGCTAACTCTATTCTCTCTGTTCTACATCTCGGTTACAAGTCATAAAGGAGCAGACAGTAGCTCGAACATACGAACATACAATCAGATGACATAGTTACATACGAACATACAATCAGATGACATAGTTACTAATCACGTAGGCCGCTTGAGCTATAGGTCACGGTGTTTGTCTCAAGCAGGAAGCTTGGACTAAAGTTTATAAACAATTGAATGACTACAGGTGACGGCAGGTCAACTTAGCCTACATACTTTATCGTATACGTCATCTTTAGCGTCTCTAGTCTGATCACATTCCTGCAAGCAATCTGGTTGACCTCTTTAGTTTTAGTCTTTTATATATATGGACTAACATTCCATATTTTTATTATGTAATCATTACATAAAAGCTCGGTCAGCTACCAAAACCAACCACTGAATATTACTCAAACTTGACTTGCATTTGACTTATAGGAGTGTGATACAGACACTATGTGAATATATATAGATAATAGAAAATACTTATAAGTAAAAAAAAATTCATGGTGTACACAAACACAGATTCAAGTAATAAAATATTAGACATAATATGCATATGATATTCGTAAATAATAGTGATCACGTGATATATACTGATACAGTTTTTCACTTCATCTCATTAAGATACATATGCTACAGAAAATACTAATGTACTCTGATAATCGCATAGAACAAAGATTAACATGATAAAAATCATATTTTAACTGATAAAAATTTCATATATGAATTGATAAAATTATTAATGTTTATGCTGATTGATTCGTTGATTTTATGCTAACTGTTATATATCTGCAGTTATTGGTAAGATAAAAGGTAACAGATTGATTATAGGCTATCTGATTTGTTTATACATATGTATATGGATTCATATAATTATGATTAATATATCTGCACTTTAAATAGATTCCTATTGCGTACACGCAAAAAATATATTTCGATTCTGTTATTTATGATCATTTATATATAGGATACATGATACTTTATATATATAGGATACATGACCGAGGTTATACTACTTCACATTTAACTAGCGTTCGAACAACTTTTCGTCCATTACACAGTTCCAGACAACCACCTATAGCCAAATGAAAGGGCCAATTTCAAATGGTTAAAACAAGGGGAAAATTTGCCTGGGCCAGGTCCAACGTTCTATTTTGCGCTCATACTTGTTCTCTGCATCCTAAGCCACACGAATACGTTCGCGATGAATAAAATCACCCCCAGCACGAGTCCTTCACCAGCAAAGTAGAGTTGAATATCCTTCGGGTCGTAATTGTCGGAAGTATGTCCCTTTTGTAGTCGATTTCCGACAGCCGCCGGAGCATTCCGCATTAAAACGAGATTAATGATGGGATACGGGTGTCGGTCGAAGAAGTCCATGATGGTGCTTATTCCTTTCACATTGTAGGCGGTTGTTACTCGACTGCCGTCGTCCACAGCGACGAACGATTTTTTGAAGTTGCGATGTGAAACTCTCGTACTGCAGGATACTGTAACCAGGTTCCATTAATCAGCCTGCAAGTGAAATTATATTTGTCACAAGGGCAAAGTAAATTCAGACGACATCCAAATACAGGAGGGGGAGAAAGCCAATAAGACCAGACTTAACCCACATGAATTCGCTGATATTTTATGGAATTCAAAAGAGTCAGCTGTACAAACTTTTTTATCCATGGCATTAACAATGAGTGAACCTATCCAGGTCTATGAGGACTAAAAAATATCCATAATTATAAAAAATAACAGATATCAATACGAATCCCAAAGAAAATTCGATATTACTGGTAGTAAGTTACTAGACAAAGAAGTGGAAAACGGAGCTATTTGTAAGATTGCCAGGCAACATAAGAGTCAAAGAGAATATTAATCATGATTCTGTATTTCTCTATGCTAACTGAAATCAAGTTGTGATAAAATCTGATCTTATGTGCCCCTAACAAAAGTTTCATATTCAATTTTCTCGCGCGCATCCTCTGAGGTTAATTTTAAAAACTTTATTAATAGGCTAGAGATGCAATGAAAGAACCCACTATGTAACTAATTTCTATATAAACTTTGGGTTTTTTTCAAGAAAGTGTAACATTTTCCCATGAATGGGATTTACTTGAATTCTCATAGGCTAATGTTGCAAGTAAATTTTTCATATACATGTCTTGATACTTCTAAATGTCCGTTTACCAATGTCATAAGCTAAATTATTGACTCTAATTGTCTATGAGGTTCAGAAAAAATTAATCCATTTTGATGTTATAGAAATTCTATTTGCTTATTTTGTTCATTAATTTTAAAATGATTGCAAGTTGCATTGCACACACGGATAAGAATAGGTTATGTGGTATGTCATGTCATCGTGACCTATGAACCACATGTGAAGTTCATGAGCTAAGCATTCCTTTCTCCAGTCAACCTGCTTTGCAAGCGCGAGATGAAGCCTGTGCAAGCAGATATTTGAGGTATAAAGGAATCAATGCTGATACGGCAAACGCGACAGACCTTCTAGAACTGATGACGTCGTCACCAGCTTAAGTTACGTTACTTGCTGTAAGAGATACGACTTTAGTATTTTCGAATGATATTTTTTTGTTTTAGTTCTCCACCCACATGAGAAGAATGTCTGAAAAAGAAACAGTACCAAAATTGAACAATATATTAGTTTCATGTTGGAAATCTGCATGATTGTAATTATGTTAAATTAAATATTCCTTATTCAAACTAATGAAAAAGGTTTCCATACAAATTTTATATATACTATTTGCCCTGTATAAGATTATTCGCATAGATATACATTTTCGCTTCTAGACTTCCTGACTTTAAAATCTCTTTTATTTTATTTTATTTATTTATTGATTTATTTTTTTACTACGAATATAAATCACCGGGACAGACAATATGTCAGTAGGTTTTGATATGTGTTTGAACTTTTAGCTTATTTGTCATTACTAAAGCGTTAAGTTAGAGTTCAAATCTTTACGCATATATATTTGGATATTTAATTAACCTATGGTTACGTTTTGCTTATTGATTTTATCGTGATTCCTTTTTTGTTATAATTTGTAACCCTTCCGACTTCTTACGGAGTGTATTATATTGACTCCACTTGTATCCATATTTGTTTTATTTTTTATATTTATTTATTTATATATTTTTTTAATATATATTTGATAAATTAATGGTTGGCTTGAATATGTGGAAAAGTGTTCTAGCAGCGTACCGTATAAGGCTACTTGCGGTAACATTTCTACAGATACGAGATATGAATGATAAAGGTATTTAAAACCGCAAGAACCGCTATAATCCAGTTCGGATCCAATATCACGAGTTGTAACTCGTAAGACATTGACACTTTCTTATTTATCCGTTATTCTACCAACCCGATTGACTCTGGGTGATAAAATATATTATTGGTTTTCTTAATGGAAAGGAATTCACACGACGATTTATGGAGATTATTATTGATTTACACCACCCAAGTCACAGATTATTGAGTGTTGAATTCCATGATTACTGATTTAGCACTCATAAATATTCCTAACGCACCCAATTGCGGTGTTTGTTTTTAGTGCTATTAATTCTATATAACGTGTCAAGGAACTATTAACACTAAGAAGTGTTTATTCCCTCTGTCACTCTCGTAATTCTGTTAATAATTCTACGTATATTCTTTCAAGGATTGATTTGGCACAGGATAGGCCCTTAAACTGACAGGTGTCTTAGTGTATCCCTTGTTTTCATGACACGTGTTACAATTAGTTATGTGCTTTTTATATCTGTAAGCATTGTAGGCCAGTAAAACAGTGATTTGGCTTTCTGTGACATAATAGGGAACCCTGGATGACGGAATGCAACCAGTTTATGACGATTGGTATGAAAGAGATTATTACTACTACCTGGTCGTTAGTCATCTGCTGTGGTCTTCGGGTTTTCCTCGTCACGGACCTACTTATAATCTTACATTTGATTACATAATTCTGATACACATACTTTAAATATACTTTTGCTTTAGGGTTTCTGCTCGAAGTGTTTATTGTTTTTTGCTTAGCCGCTGACACTGTTTTCGTTCGAAGTGTTTATTGTTTTGTTTATCGTTGTTGACTCTTGCTTTGTTCAGTTTGTAACAGTTCGGCGCTCCGACCCAGATATTCAATGCTCGCAATCTCTTGGGTTAAGGAATTTTCTTGTTTAGATACGGTTTTAACAATAGGCACGGATGTTTCTATATCTTTTAGTCTAATTAATGGTTCTTCGCAGTATGGTGCAGGATTGCGGGATAATGCGTCAGCTATGATAATTGCTTTCCCAGGTAGATATCTTATCTTGGCTCCAAAGACCCGAATGATCATTTGTCACCGAATTCCTTTTGGACTGTGATTAAAGCCTTTGAGAAACTCGGTAAAGGACTCATGTTCAGTAAGGACTTTATCAGGATAGCCATAGATTATGAACTTAAAATGTACTAGTGAGTTAACGATACTTAGCCCTTCCTCGCCTATTACTGCTATATTTACTTTCAGAGGGCTTTAGTTTACATGAATAAAAAGCTATAGGAAAGAACTGTTTATCATATTACTGAAGTAATACCCCTCTTACCCCTTGGTCTGAGGCGTTTATTGCAATAAAAAAAAATTCCTTATTTAAATCAGGGATTTTTAAGTTAGGTGAGCTGCATTATTCCGCTTTTAAGATATCGAACGCCTGTTGATGCTTTTCAGACCATAATAAATCTACGCCCTTCTTCGTAAGATCTGTTAAAGGAGCTGTCATGATGGAAGAGTTACATATTTACATACGATTGTAATACCCACTACAGCGCCAAAGTGCTGTATCCCCCTTTTACGTTAATAGGTACCGGAAGTTATGAATAGCCGACACCTTACCATGGACTACTTTAAGACCTTGACTAGACACATAAAACCTAGATAAACATGTTCGGTTTTTAAAAACTCACATTTAGATATTTTACTCTGAGATACTTGTCTTTGTCTCGTAGCACTAGCTTCTAGGTTTATGTGAATGTACTTCTAAGGTATTTAGAAAAGATTATAAGACCAACCATATAAGCACGTAGGGTATCCCCTAAAAGTCTCCAAACACTATATTGTAATTGGGGTACAACGTAAGCTGGAGGCATACGTAAAAATCGATAATGTCCCCTGAATGTGCTGAAAACGGTATATGAGGTACAATCACTTAGGTAATGGTATCAGGTAAAAGCCTTTAAGTAAGTCCAAGCTGGTGAAAAATTTATTCTAACCTTGTTTAAGCGACAGAAATCTACGCAGATACGCCAAGTCCGATCTTTTATGGCATGACGTTTGAGGGAAAAATTATATGGGCTTATTTGATTTCCTAATGACTCCTATTACTAACATTTTTCAACTTCGTCATTTATCTCTATTTTGAAATTTCATTGAGAGTCTATACGAAGGTACGTATTCAGCTTTATGTTTGTCCTTAGACCGTATTTTGTTTTCAATGACATCCGTTTTTCTCCCAGTGATCACTCGCTAGTGGAGAAACTTCCTGGTATTCAGATAAAAGATAAAAAAAAAAAAAAATTTTGCTGAATCACCTCTGCTTGAATGACTTTACGGATATTACTTTAGATAGATTATCAGAGAGATTCATCTATGACTGGTTGGGCGTGATTACAAACTAGCAACAATAAAAAAAAATGCGATATTTATATGTATAGGTTTTGTGGATTACTATATTAACTTGTTGCTGCGAGTCAACCGTGTCTAGGGCTTTGTTCGCGGAAATCGTTATATTTCAGTGTCGGGAAGGATTAAAATTTCATTTCCCAGCAAAGTCTTTTTACACGCACTAAGACATTTGAGGGTGCATGCTTCTCGAGATTTTGCGTGCAAACTGCGACTGCGGGTGTGGGAGAATTCTGTTGGGTCATTTGAACAATGTTACGATTTATGAGACAAATGTATAGTTCCTTTATAAAAGTTATTATTTGATTAACTGTCTCTTTTTTGTTCAAACGGATTTTAATAGTGTTGAAGGTTTATAGGATTTTCCTTTGATAAACACGCCTTATTTTGCAGGATGTAAGATAATATTTTGTATATCCCTAGATGGATATCTTACAATTACACTAGATACAGATCACTAGATACAGATCACTAGATACTAGATACACTATAGAGGTATCTGTAAGCACTCGCTTATCCGGACTTCTCATTAGGGAAGTTCGAACAACAGACGGTGAGTCCGTAAATACAGGATATTACGTGTACTAAAGGAATAATACAAGATATTCTAATTTTTTACGGTGCGTACAGTCGGGCTTAATCCACCACTACTTATAATAACTTATGTATTAAAAAAAAAAAACGAGACCTGCTCTGATTACTTGATACGGTCGTGTGATTCATAGGAAAAATCCTTTTTAATTCAAAAAGGTATTGGCATAAAAATAAAAGGTATGGCATAATTGATCCAACATCACTTTTCCTCTCCGCTGAAGTCGCTTATGTGGAATGTGCTTTGATTGCTACACTCAGCAGATTTGACTGACCGTTGACTAGGTGACACAGTAACCGAGTTTGCTTGTTTGATTCCGATATTTAGGGCTACTGTTTACCTATTTCTTTTTGTAATAATTTGGATCCTTCTCTTTATTACCATCGGCAACGTACTGTATGTTTTTAGCATTATGTTGCTGCTAGTTACGTATAAAGCAACGAACGATTGAATGACGAACTATTAGGAGTTGAGCGATTACTATTAAAACAAGTTATCTCTACTGCATTCAATATTAACTGTTGTTTACTTCATTCTTTGCTAAAATTTGAAATAGTCAGGGATCCTGGTCAGCGCATTTAGCCTAATGAAAGTTTTTTATAGACATGTTATTCCTTGCAATCCAGCCGTATTTTTAAAGTTAAGTTGAGTCATTGAGGTTCGATATTTTATATAACTCAAAAAACTCAAGGCTAAAACTGCGATCAGGACTTTGCAAAGGAGCATTTATTGTCATGACCCGAAATAGTGTTACCTCTAATTTATCTAGATTTGTACGGGTGTTCCACTTGTTTTTGTGTGTTTTCTAATCACTACGGTGCCTAACGACCCTATCCATGCATCTGTATAAATACAGACGTCCACTGCGTAAACGCATATTCACTGTTTAATATGATTTGTTACGTAAGGGATTAATAATCACCCAAAATGATAAAATTAACATAGTATATGATTATGATATTTCAGTAGAGCTTCTGGAAACAGACACTCAAAGATAAAAACTCGCAGTAGCGAAATCTCAATGATGTAGATAATTTCTGTAAAAAGGTAAGATTAAGAATGTCTCGTAACTTCAGCCACAGGAATAACGAGATTCGACCTGCAAATGAAACACTCAGTTACTCCAAATGAATAAAAAATTGTACTTAGCTTGTGCGCGTTGTTTCGATGATTCGAGCCCTTGAAAATCCGATGCTGCAGACGCGTTCGGTTTGTTTCTTGAAGTGCCGGAAACGCTCACTAACGATGTTTTCTTGAATGATTCTAATGAGAGACGAAGCTTGCGTTGCCGTAGGAAAAGGACACGCCGGTTTTGTTTTTTGAAGTTATTCACTAAACGATGATACTAAGTTGCTTGAAGAATCTGTTGCTTTTGTCGTCGTTGAAGAGTTCTTATATGATACTTCATTATTCTGGTTTTTCTTCGGAGAAGTTGTAGAGTTCTTCTGGTCCGCTGCCACCACTTTTAGGGCCGTTGCCTTGTATAATAAGGCGCCCTATGAGGTAATGTTAGACTTGCGATAATCTTACGCTAAGTCGGTTGGTATTGTACTTCCATCAATGGATTCAATGGAGTGTCTTGGGGTTTGTAGATCACTTACGAAGTCGGTATTATCTTCTTGGTTATGACGACGATGTGTTAAACTCATGATGATTCGGTGATGAGGTGAGGATCTAGTAGAAACCACGAAGTACAAAAATACTTATATTCTCTGAATTTACATGGTGAAGATCAGGTATGATTGTACAAGTCTTCTAATGACGATAGCTTGATCGTTTCTGCCAATGATGATGGCTAATTCTATTCTCTCTAAATGATAAAGCTTAGGTAAAGAGGTACAGGTCTTCTAATGACAATAGCTAACTCTATTCTCTCTGTTCTACATCTCGGTTACAAGTCATAAAGGAGCAGACAGTAGCTCGAACATACAAACATACAATCAGATGACATAGTTACATATGAACATACAATCAGATGACATAGTTACTAATCACGTAGGCCGCTTGAGCTATAGGTCACAGTGTTTGTCTCAAGCAGGAAGCTTGGACTAAAGTTTATAAACAATTGAATGACTACAAGTGATGGCATGTCAACTTAGCCTACATACTTTATCGTATATGTCATCTTTAGCGTCTCTAGTCTGATCACATTCCTGCAAGCAATCTGGTTGACCTCTTTAGTTTTAGTCTTTTATATATATGGACTAACATTCCATATTTTTATTATGTAATCATTACATATGAAAGGGTAATGAAGAAAAATATTATGAAAAATTTAATAAAAAATAATTTGTTTAATATAGGACAACATGGTTTCGTACCGGGAAAAAGTACACAAACCCTACTGTTAGTCCACCGTGAGAACATATATACAAAAATATGAAAAGCGGAAATGAAACAGATGTGGTTTATCTAGACTTTGCAAAAGCTTTTGACAAGGTAGACCATAATATATTAGCGAAGAAAATTAGAAAACAATATCGTAGATAAAGTAGGAAGATGGTTAAAAGAATTTTTACACAACAGAAAACAGATAGTTATTGCAAACGATGAGAAATCGGATGAAGCTAAGGTAATTTCCGGTGTGCCACAAGGTACGGTGTTAGCTGCAATACTGTTTGTTATTATAATTGCAGACATAGACAGTAATGTTAATAAGGACTCGGTAGTGAGTAGTTTCGCTGATGACACAAGAATAAGTAGAGAAATTACTTGTGATGAAGATAGGAATGCGCTACAAAGAGACCTTAACAAAGTATATGATTGGGCAGAGGTAAATAGAATGGTATTTAACTCTGATAAATTTGAATCAATAAATTATGGAGACAGAGAAGGAAAGCTATATGCATATAGGGGACCTAATAATGAGACAATCACAAATAAGGAAGCAGTTAAAGACCTTGGTGTGATGATGAATAGGAACATGTTATGCAATGATCAAATAGCAATTCTATGGGCAAAATGTAAAGCAAAAATGGGAATGTTGTTACGGCACTTCAAAACAAGAAAAGCTGAACACATGATTATGCTTTATAAAACATATGTTCGTAGTCCACTTGAATATTGCAATATGATATGGTACCCACACTATCAAAAGGATATTGCACAAATAGAGAGTGTACAAAGGTCCTTTACAGCTAGAATAGAAGAAATTAAGTATCTTGACTACTGGGAAAGACTACAATCCTTAAAATTATATAGTCTAGAAAGAGAGAAGAAGACGCTACATGATAATTCAGGCATGGAAACAGATAGAAGGAATAGCCGAAAACATCATGGAGCTAAAAATATCAGAAAGAGCAAGCAGAGGTAGATTAATAGTGCCCAAAACTATACCAGGAAAAATAAGGAAAGCACACAGGACATTAATCCACTACGCACCAGCATCGATAATGCAGCGTCTATTCAATGCGTTGCCAGCTCATCTGAGGAATATATCAGGAGTGAGCATAGATGTGTTTAAGAATAAGCTCGACAAATATCTAAGCTGCATCCCAGACCATCCAAGATTGGAAGATGCAAAATATACCGGAAGATGTACTAGCAATTCTCTGGTAGACATTAGAGGTGCCTCACACTGAGGGACCTGGGCAACCCGAACAAGATGTAAGGTCTGTAAGGTAAGGAAAGGTCTCTCTGCCAGTTGGTTTATCAGTATATCACCAACATAAATTGATATCTATGAATGACATTTCTCTCTGTCTCTCTCTCTCTGTCTATCTCTCTCTCTCTCTCTCTCTGCCACTTTGTTTTTGATACATTAATATCGTGTACTAATATGTGAGTGACATAGTCTCTCTCTCTCTCTCTCTCTCTCTCTCTCTCTCTCTCTGCCTGTTTGTTTTAAATACACTAGCAAACTTACCCATCTATGATGGGTGATAAAATACGGGTGCAGAAGTGAAAAATTTATATGTACTATTTGTTCAGCAATATTAAAATAAGGGCGATTTTTATACATACCTACTACAGAACCTCTTTGTACACAATATTATCAGTTTGTCCACAACTTAATTTCAAGTTGGCCGAGTCAGTTGCTCTGCTCATCGCCACATACAGTTGGCCATGCGTGAACATGAGTGACGGCAGAAACACACCAACACGATCCAAAGTCTGGCCCTGCGACTTGTTTGCAGTGAATGAGAAGGCCAGGTTGATGGGAAACTGCCTGCGCCGTAACTGGAACGGAAACTGGTTGTCCGAAGGCATCAAAGGAATCCGGGGGATGAACAGACGTTTGCTGGTGTGAGGGCCCATTGCTATCACTGCTTTGATGACGTGGGAATTTAGCTCCATAATGGTGTACCTCGTTCTGTTGCAATGTCCATTGGCAGGATCGAAATTCCGAAGCAACATTACCGGACAGTACTTCCTCAACGTTATTTTGTGCACAGGCAGTCCCGATGGATTTAAGTTATTAAAAAAATCTTGCGGATATTGATGATAATTTTCATCTTCTATTGTGTCCGAGCTGAAATATTCGCAACTTTCTCCAGGGAAGTTGTACAGAAATTTATTTCGTAAAATTGAAAATCGTAAAGTAACTAAGTCTACGGGAATGACCAGCCTCGTTTCACGGCCAGAAACCGCTCCATTTCAGGAAATCCCTTCTCACCCCCACCCCCTACAAAGGAGGGGGGTAGGTTGGATGAAAACCCATTACAAACCATCTTAGGGGTCCCCACCATAACCCTGCCAAGTTTCATGCCCATCTGACCAGCCGTTTGGCCGTGATTGAATGACAGACAGACAGACATTACGCCCATTATAGTATGATGATTACCATCGTATACTGATACAAAAGAATGACAGTCTCTCTCTCTCTCTCTCTCTCTCTCTCTCTCTCTCTCTCTCTCTTTATCAATAAATCACCATTGTTTTTATATATGCGAGTGACACATTCTCTCTCTCTCTCTCTTTCTGCCAGTTTCTTATCAATAATCACCATTGTTTTTATATATGCGAGTGACACATTCACTCTCTCTCTCTCTCTCTCTCTTTCTGCCAGTTTCTTATCAATAAATCACCATTGTTATTTATATATACGAGTGACACATTCTCTCTCTCTCTCTCTCTCTCTCTCTCTTCTCTCTCTCTCTCTCTCTCTCAAGTCCAAATTTAGCCTATCAGAGGACAGAAAGTAAACTTTTGCTAACTATGTTTAGTTTCATTGTAACCTCTTTTCAGCAGTCGCACTGCTCATTATACAGAGATTTCGTGAACACTTTATTTTAGACATTGCATAAATGCAAAAGTAATTTTTAATTCCCTTTCTGTTACCGGAAACCTTCTGTTACCGGTTTTAATTGGCGTATGATTGCAACACTGAGGTGAATACTTTTAATGTCATATCTTTTAAAAATCTTATTTTGATTTCCATCTGGTATTCATACTACAAAGAGGAGATTTTTTTTCCATTTTTATCTTCGGAATGCGCTAATGAATCCATGCAAAGTTTGACTAAGTAGGACATGTTGGTGACATGAAAATGCTGTGTAATTTTTGTTTGTAAGTTCGAATCGATGTTCATTTTTTACTTTCCTTGCCGTATATTTAGCAATCGAAAATAATGTAAATGAGAAAAAAAAAGAAATAATGATTGCAACTTGTCTGCAAATATAAAATAAGGCGGCTCACGATAATAATAATAATAATAATAATAATAATAATAATAATAATAATAATAATAATAATAATAATAATAATAATAATAACCTTTCTTCACTTCAAGTAAAACTCCCCCTGGTTCATTCCTGCCTTGGATAATGGAATTGGATGTCCGTCACAAGCCTAAAAAATGGAAGAAAGAAAAGAGAGAAAAAGGGCTGTGTTCAGATACCGCATCCCTTAACCTCCACCCCTCCCCCCCCGCACAAAAAAAAAAAAAAAAAACAAAAAAAAAAAAAAAAACTCCATATCCCTCTCAAGCTTTGATCAACTATTCCTCGGCTAATAGCTTTTAAATGATAAATGTCACTGAAAACTATCAAAGCTGTAAGATGTGACAAAAAAAATGAAAAAAAAAGAAGGAGAAGGACCGAAGAGACGCGGATGAGTGCGTAGCCTCGACGGAGCTTCGAAAAAAAAAAAAAAAAAAAAAAAAAAAAGCAAGTGGGCAGAAGACCGTGGCTGGTAGTTGTAGTTCCCATACAGACAAGGAAGACACTCCCGCCGTCACGGTTGGGCTGAGCTGGGCAAACCTTGGTAGGTTCCAAGTCATATCTACCTCCTTCTTTACCAGTTCCTTTTCCACTTTCTCTCTCAACCACGTTCGAATACATTTCTTTTTTGTTTGATTCCAAACGAACTGAAGTCATTTAACGAGTTTTCTTCCTCTACGCGGCTTTCCGATCTCATAATGTTTTCAGCCGTTGTCACCTTGTCAAAGTGTGTATACCGTATTCCTCCTTTATTTTTAATCGTTTTTTAGGTTGACGTGATTAATTTTGCTTTCTAATCCTATTCGAATCGATGTATGTTTTTCTAAGTCGTACTATAACTTGATGTTAACTCTATTTAAACTGTTTTAAACTCGTTGCATTTTCTTTTTTACACATCGCATTTACACTGTTACATAACAGTCTTTTACCTTATGTCTTACATTTATCTTTTTCTTTTACCCATTTCATGTATTTCATGTTCTCTACTCCGTTGTTTTCCATTTGTTATCTGGCACGAATCATTTACAGCAAACTGAGTGTACAAGTTTTTTATCATTTAAAAGCCAGGGTACTTGATACTAACATAACTTAAGTCCTTCGTAATTCGTAATTCATTTTCATTCAAAATTTTCTCTGTCAGTTTCTTATTACTTTTATCTTCTGTTTTGACAAAACATACTTGTTGTGCATCTCCTGTGATAAAAATCAGGCACATTTAATATTAAATAAACAGCTATAAAAACAGCAGATAGGTTGGTTGTTTGTTAGTTAGTAGCTACGAAATAACGACACAAAAGAGTTACGAATCGATTACTGGAAGACTCCTGTCCGTTGTAAAGTATAGCTAATCCAAACATTTAGAGAATAAATATAACAAACCCCAATAAATAAAACGAGTCAATATATTCTCCAATAAATTATCATCATTATCTTATTCGTCTGTTATCATCAGTGTCAGATTAACGAGACCAATGAATTACGTTCCTATACCTTTATTGAGCTCATCCAAAGGATCTGCTCTGTAGCGAATGGGAAGACGAAAAGAGGATGAACAGATTAAGTGGGAATAAAAGTGAAGGAGATATATATCACTGAGGTAGTGATATATAGAGAAAGAAACACTGCGCAGGTATACATACGAATCAGATGAAAGGTTAAAAATCTCGATAAATGTAACCAAGTGATGCAGACTATAAAAGGAAAATGTTGGACTGATATACATATATAAATTATAAAAGTAAAAATAGACATATCTCCAATCTTTGTTCTATCCACCGTGCTATGCAATTAATAGAATAAACAGCGAGTCCAAAAAGGATACACATTAAAGAATGAGCCGAAGACTTCGGCGCAATAGAGTTTCTGTACAGCATATGATGCTGTATGGGCTGCGGCCCATAAACCTTTCAGCCACTGCCAGGTGGTGGCCTATCCTATAGCGTTGCCAGGCGCACGATCACGGCTACCTCTAACTTTAAAGAAAATGAAAAATACTGAGGCTAGAGGGCAGCAATTTGGTATGTTTTATGATTGGAGGGTGGATGATCAACATCCCAATTTGCAGCCCTCTAGCCTCAGTAGTTTTTTTCGATTTGAAGGCGGACAGAAACAGCGCGTTCGGAAAGAGGAAGCAATCTCAACAGTTTTCTTATACAGAATACTAAAAAGTGACGATTATCACCTGAATATTCCACACCGTGGTCGAAACCACCGCAATACTTGCAGGTGTCGAAAAATGAAATTCATGAGACGTGCCGAACACGACTCCACGTCAGGTAAAGGAGCACCCAAGACTACTTCAAAGGAAACCTTGTCAAAGGAGAGAGAGAGAGAGAGAGAGAGAGAGAGAGAGAGAGAGGAGAGAGAGAGTCCTCAGGTTTCCGATATGAAAGGTCTCCAAACTTCTCGAAGAGGATCCTGTCTTCATGGTCACAAAGCTGAGACTTTTACTAATTCTGCGTTAAAGTGATCGAGTGTTCATGAGAATATTGGGAAATATTAATATCTGAGAATACAGTAAGTAAGTAAGAATATATGTGCACATGATATCCATTATAGATATATATATATATATATATATATATAATTATATATATATATATATATATTATATATATATATATATAACGTATGTATATATATATGACTGGTTATTATTATATACATACGTATATATATATATATATATATATATATATATATATATATATACATAGTATGTATCTATATATGACTGGTATATATATACATACGTGTTGTTGCAACGGAATTTCGTCTAATATAAGGAGTCCATATATTATATATATATATATATATATATATATATATATTATATATATATATATATATATTTATATTTGAATAACCTGATCACGAAGTATATAAAACGGGATGCTATGTATAAATAAAGGTTTTGCCATGAAGGAAAAAATGAAAAGCAAGATAGCCAAGCACTTTCGGTCTAGTGCGACCCTTTACTCAGGCACAACCGATCGTACAGAGGAAAAACATAGTCAAAGTAGGCTTGATATCCAAACTGACATTACAAGATTAGCATTAAGGTCGATTTCATTCTACAGAAACGAGGAAACGCCTGAGGGCAGGATAAGTGATTTTTAGGCAGCCACACCTTGGAGGAGCACACACGTAGTAAACAGATGATTCATCCAGAAAACAACACATTTTGAAAAAAACAGGGAGGCATATACAACTTATTACCATGAAATTTACAAAAATGTTCCCCCCAAAAAATTAGTGAAAACACGAAAAAAAAGGATATAAATAAATCGAGCAAGAGAGAGAGAGAGAGAGAGAGAGAGAGAGAGAGAGATAATAACTATATACATGTGGAACTAATTAATTAGTAGTTCATTTATTTCAAGGTCCTTCATAAATATTCAACAAATATACGGGTCCAAATGGTACAATCCCAGACTAAGATTTAGGTTGTTTTTATTAGTGATTTGTATAATTGCTGATTCCAGTAAATTTCTTGAAACATAATCATTAGATCTAGCAATTACAGAGGTATCGCCCCAAATTAATACAATGAGATTTTTCACTCAGATGGATAAACAGTGCATTTGAAGTCTGGGCTGTTCTAACTGAATACATATGCTGCTTAATACGTACATATAAATTTTTACTTGACTGTCCAACGTAAAAAGATGGGCAATCCTTACAAGGAATTCTGTAAATGATGTTGTTATTTGTTACGGAACTATTCTTAAGTAGCATATCTTTAATGGTATTGTTATAAGAGAACACTACATTAACATTAAACGATTTAAATATTGATTTTATGGTTTCAAATCCACGAAAGTAAGGCAAGCTAAGTACATTTTTAGGCATTTATTTTTCATTACTAGCAACACTATAAAACTTTTTGTGAGCTTTTTGATAACATAAATCAATTATATGAAGTGGGTAGCAGAGATCGTTTCTTATCTTTTTTATGTATTCTATTTCTTGGTCAAGACATTGTGGACTCGTGATACGCAAAGCACTTAGACGCAAAGCACTTAGGAGCATAGAAGAAAAAATTTAAATTTTAATATTAAGATGGTGGCCTGAATAAAAATGTACATATGTTAAATTATTTGTGGGTTTTCTATAAATACTGAATTTACATTGGAAAGATTCTCTATGTATTAATACATCTAGGAAAGGGATGACATTGTTATTTTCAATTTCAACAGTGAATTTTATGGATGGCACTAAATTATTCAATTTAGACAATAAATCAATTGCATCGATACCAACAGGTAAGATTACTAAGATGTCATCTACATATCTGTACCATTTTAAGGGGACAAGTGTGATATTCGGGAGGTGTTGTCTTTCAAAAAATTCCATATATAGTTTAAAAGGAGAGGTGATAAAGGGTTACCCATGGCCATACCATATATTTGTTGGTAATATTCTCCATTAAAAATAAATCTGCAATCACAAATACATACAAGTTTATACGTTTACTTATTCTAGCACAGAGTCAATAGGGACTTTTGTAAACAAGGAACATACATCAAAACTGACAAGTAT
>NC_087207.1:72390807-72405807 GCF_015104395.2 Macrobrachium nipponense
ATATATATATAGATACTATATATATATATATACATATATTTATATATATATATATAATATATCTATATAATATATATATATATATATATATATAATCTATATATATCTATATATATATATCTATTCTATATATATCTATATCTATATTATATATATATCTATATACATATATATATATATATATATATTATATATATATATATCTATATATATATATATCTCATATATATATACATATATATATATATATATATATATATATATATAGATATATATATATCTATATCAGTATATATATATATATCAGATATATATATATATAGTATATATATATATATCTATCTATATATATATAGATATATATATATATATATATATATATATACAGATATATATATATATATATATATATAATATATATATATATATATATATATATATAAATATATATATACACACACACACACACACATATATATAATGTTTATATATGTGTGTGTGTGCACGTGTGTGTGTCATGAAGCTTTACACAGTGAATTAGGTCGGCACATGGTGCAAAAGATGTAACTCAATCACAAAAAAAAAAGAAGCTAACAACTCCAAAGCAATATGAAAAGTACATTGAATAAAAAATGTTTGATAACAATCCACACACCATAGAATAAACAAAAACTAGACACAGCATTGCAATAAATTGATCTTTAAGGGAAATATTCGGCTGTTGACCAAGGCTCGGGATGGCAGGTATTAATAAGAAGCACCAACATCCCTCATACGGCTGCTAATCTTGTTTTGGGTTGACGAATGGAATTATTCAAATGTCTTTCGGTGTCTTCACGTGGTCCTGCTATTCTGGAGACTAGACTAACAATTCTGCGAACAAAATCCTACACTTTCGGAGATGCTGCATATTTACAGTGCAATCTTCCTGTCAACGAACGAAATGTAGACGATGGAAAAGGGTTTCATTAAATTGCTCTATTGCTGAATTATATAATATGGCAACCCCCCAAAAAATTATTTTGATAATGGGTATATTGCCTCATCACGTCAGAAAAAGGCGTATTGCGCATGAAGTTTATATCAATTACTTAAGTATATAATAATTTTTTTTAAAAATAAGTTTAATAATAGGAATACTGCCTCATGATATGAAATTAAAATTACTGAAGTATACTAACATTCAATGAAATTAAAAATACGTATGGTACTGACAATATTGCTTCATCCCATGAAATAATAAGCAATGAACATCAGAAACTTAGTAATGTGTCTCAAGCCCATATCGAGGACTGAAGCATATATACTAACATTTACCCGAACAGACGACGCTCACACCAACAGCCTCCGCCCGAGAGAGCTGGGTATATATATTTCTGGCCTTTTTTTCCTGAAATATAAGGAAAGTCCTCCCGCACACCCTTACGTTGTATTTTCACTCTGCGGGAGTTTCGAATAATAGAAAGCGATCGTTTTCGCTTCTCCCGGACAGCGTGATGCTCAACTTCATTAAAGGGAAAGACTAGCTATTCTGTATCCGGAACACAAGAGGAGTTTGTTCACGCGTGTCCACTGATATTCGAAAAAATATTTCGAAACGAAAAATAAAAAAAAAAGATAAAATTAAAACGTTCGCAAAATTTTATTTTAGCTGTGGGGAAAAAATGACGGCATTCTGCTGCATTTATTATAGTACTGCGTTGATGATATTCAACCTTTGTCGAGCAGTGACCTTATATATATATATATATATATAATATATATATATATATATATATATATATATATATATATATATATATATATCGATATCTATCTATATATATATATATATATAGATATCTATATATATATATATATATATATATATATATATATATATATATATATATATATATATATATACAGGGAGAGAGAGAAAGAGAGAGAGAGAGAGAGAGAGAGAGAGAGACAAAACACAAACATCCTGAAAGCAAAGGGCAACGATATGAAGGTGAAACGGGGAGAAAACTACCTAAATTTGCATTAAGAAATTAAGAGTTAGAGGTGCTGAACAGCAATAGTGAATGAAGAAAGGAAGCAAACTAAAGATAAAATAAAGGCTGAAAAGTGAGTGCGATTATGGGTCGAAGGGATGGTGCACTTCCGTTTTTTATCCACACAATAAAACATAAAACATGATTTTTTTACATACAAATAAATTCTTTTAAATCAAGAATATAGATCACCCTTCTCCCATTTCCTTGTTTCCTTAAATTACATTACACGCACTAACGGAACATTTTTTTCCCCGATAGCGCTATTCAGAACATAAACACTTTATTTTAAAATAATACAATAAGAAGAAATCTGTTATTAGAAATAAAAAATACAATATCAAATCCATAAATGAACAGATAAAAAAAATGTAAGTCAATAATTAAACCACAATAACCACCGATACAATTGCTTTTTGATTTCGCGAGTATGCATCTTCTTTGTTCCACCAGACCAGCAGTTTTAACCACGACTCTCTCTCTCTCTCTCTCTCTCTCTCTCTCTCTCTCTCTCTCTCCCCTTCTTCAAGCCTTATCTTCCTTTCCCCGAGACGGACGCCATTATCTTTGTTATTCTCTCCCTTCACGTGTTCGGCTTTTCCTTTCAGCATTTCCTCTCTGGTCCTTGCTCATCTTGAAATTCTTTCTCCTGCCTTCCTCAACCCTCACTACTCAACCCTTCCCCACCCGCCCCCTACCCCACCGCCTCCCCACTCCTCGCTGGTCCTCCTCCTCCTTTCAAGTTGTGGCTATCTCTTCTTCATGGTTCGTGAAACGCATGAGTGATGCCGTGGCTTTAAGGTTCATCCAAAGGCATCCTGTTTTATTTTCTTCCCTTTCTCCTCCTCCTCTTCCTCCTCCTCCTCTTCTTCTTCTTGTTCCTCCAATTCTCCTTCTAGTATTCCTCAACTTAGCAATCTTCTTTTCCTTGAAGTATTATTTGCTATTTTCTTCTCTTCCTCTCACTGCCATTTGCATTCTTTTAATTTTATATTTATTTTTTTACAACCGAAGGCTTTTTTTTTTTTTTCTAATCTAAAGTGGTAGGTTGCGACTTCAAACAATTTATTCAAAGCTGTGTTTGTAGACCTCAAATTTCCACCGAGGCTGGACTATCAACCCCTCAAACAGTTATATACTCTTTCTCAAAAAGTTGCATTCTTATTTCTGATGGAATTTGATCAATTGTTGCCGGTCACGAGGCCTAACACTTGCCATAATTCTGCTATCAAACGGATAAATAAACGGTAAAAAAAATACGGATGTAGAAAAGGGAATTGTTTCTAATTGGTAGATTAAGTCCAAAGGTCCAAATCAGGTTCTTCAACCCTTCAATGCCTTATCACACTTACGAGAAGCCCTTAAGGCATGTGTCCGTGCTGGCATAACCTTACTCATTTTAAAACCAACCA
Source organism: Macrobrachium nipponense (assembly GCF_015104395.2). Taxonomy (NCBI): domain Eukaryota; kingdom Metazoa; phylum Arthropoda; class Malacostraca; order Decapoda; family Palaemonidae; genus Macrobrachium; species Macrobrachium nipponense. Next base: position 72,394,256 of record NC_087207.1, read on the forward strand.
TCACTTAAGTCGGAATAAAACGTTTTACATACGAAACAAGCCTCAGAAATATAACATTCAAAATTATACATAATTTTGAGGTGTACTAAATTGCACGATAAAACCCACAGGTTCTGGTTTTAATTTCGATTAGGCCTACAGAAAGGAAAATCTAATAAAAAGTCCATTAAACATAACCCAAACCAAAAATACTTGCTTACATGATTTGTTATCATTTCAATCTGAGAGACATCTTTGGTTCTGGGCGTTCCCCTTTCTGTCCATCATTTCATGTTCGTAGCAGTGGCACCTCCTGCATATTCCCTCCCTTGATTTCCAAGTGGATAATAATTGCTTCCTTTCTCAGGACACAAACTTTGAGATAAAACGAACCATTAAGGAGTTCGTTCAAGACAAGCAGCGATTATTCCTTTTTTTTTTTTTTTTTTTTTTTTTTTTTTTTTTTTTGACAGGAAACTTTTTCTCACTCCGTGCTTGCCATTTAGCTAAGTAGGTAAATGAGCAAACGTGACTGGCAAACGAAGAATGACTCTTGCTCTTAAGATTTTCTTTACGGTCCCCGAAAGTTGCACAAGCACTGAAAGTATTTCTGTCATTAAAAAGAAAGTTTATAAAACGAATGTTCCCCTCCTGCATGGCTGCTCCAGAGGGCATTTACCTTCGAAAAAGAAAAGATGGAACACACTTAGGCCCTTATTAGTCCAATGGCATTTGAAGGTCCTCATTTAAATGTCTGAGAGACTGTAAATATTAAAATTAACTGTGTATAGTGCATATATATGGATACGTATTTATATTTCTCATTTGTTTTCCTAATACTGCGGGTTATCCCCAATAGCAGTACCTCTCGAAAAAAGAGAGGTCAGTAGTCACAGAAACATTTCCTAATTAACTTCTGCAGAAGCATGAACACCTGTCCAGGAAAATTCCACTGCTAAATATATATAAATATATAAAGATATACACACACACACACACACACAACACACATATATATATATATATATATATATATGTGTGTGTGTGTGTGTGTGTGTGTGTGTGTGTGTGTGTGTGTGTACATCAATAACCATGTCCAACTAAACATTTAGTGCTGAAGTCGCGACCCAAATCCTCCTCTAGCTGCCAAATCAGGATTAATATTTTGCAAAAATATTAACACCTTTATGTACCTAAATAGGCATAACCAACCTCCAAATTACAAAAAAAGGGAGGTCAAATGATTTAGGTCCTAGTTGGTACATACAGATGTCTGCATCCTGGAAGCTAATATTCTAATAATGTTCTAACAGCTAGAGCAAAACAGTTTACCTTCCAGGTCTACTTTCACATGGCTAGCTACGATGGTATATGGAGACCATAAAAATGCCAAAAGGTAAAAACTTAATGCTATATTTCGGAGAACAACCATCACCCCCTACAGACAAGAATAAAAATCAAATTAGTATAAAAAAGTGATATTTATACCAAGAGCTCCAGAGGTAAACCATTATGCCCCTCCAGTTCTTAATCGCTAGTTGGATGAAGATTTTATCTATAATATCTGAGTCCCAAGCTCCTTATGAGAGGTTCATCATATTTTTTTGTTTAATTAGTGCTGATTCTACCATCTGATTTTGGAACCCACTATTGCTGCTATAAATTATATGTGACAAATTTCAGTTTATTATGTGATTATGATTATTTATATGGTTAACAATAGCTGAGCTCTGTTTGTCAATATCTTACTCACCGTTTATGTTCTATTAAATTCTGGGGGAGTTATTTACCAGTAATACCAATGTAGGATTGGTCACAGTCCAGGCAAGGGTTTTTGTATACTCCTGTGTCCTTAGGGACTGGCTTTTGTTGGACATTAATCAGGGATTAGGTAAAGGAAAAAGGGCTAGAGTTTCCCAGTGTATTGTCAACGTTTCAGCCCATCAAACAAAGAAGTTATTAGATAAATTAATAAGTCATCACTGTGACTATATGGAGAAGCAATGGTTTAATCATCTTAAAATGTTGAATAAGATATGCGACGAATAAAAATGTTATTGCATTAGAAATCCATAGATAAGTAAAAGAATAAGACAAAACATATTTTCCATGAGAGAGAGAGAGAGAGAGAGAGAGAGAGAGAGAGAGAGAGAGAGAGAGAGAGAGAGAGAGAATCACAAACGTGACATGAATAGATGCTCTGAGACGAGAGAGGGAGAGAATCACAAACATAACATGAATAGGTCCTCTACGACGAGAGAGAGAGAGAGAGAGAGAGAGAGAGAGAGAGAGAGAGAGAGAGAGAGAGAGAGAGAGAGAGAGAGAGAGAGAGAGCAGATAAAGGAAAACGTTGATACAGCGAATAGCTGCAAAGCCCAATGTAGAAAGTTCGGCCGACAGGAGTTGCGACAAACTTCACGATATCAGGGGGAGATAACAAAAGACTCTGCAAATACTTCCATAACCAAACATCGATATCACAGGGAAACAGATCCCCGGAATAAAAAAAGAAAATAAGGACAGAAAATAAGAAAAAAAAAGGGGATGCATTACGAGAAAAGACTCCAAAGTACCACGAGAGCCAGTTACCGAAGTTCCTCGAGAATTCGCAGAGGAATATGAGCCGAAATAGATTCTTGTTCAGGGATCGTGTTTCTACGTCCTGTGTGTGTGTGTGTGTGTGTGTGTAGCTGTATGGTCTAGAATGCTTCACTGTGAGTCCTGAATTTGTTGGTTCCATGGTTAGTGCCCGTGAGCCGCCGAATTTTTTATCCACTAAAAAAAAAAATCCCTTCCCGTTAACATATATGAAAATATATCAATTTCGAGGTAGAGCAAATTAGTTATTGAAGGACATTTGTAGCTCGATGTATGTATATGAATCACGGTAATGTGACATGACACACACATATGTAAGTGTTTACATAATAAAAATATGGAATGTTAGTCCATATATATAAAAGTCTAAAACTAAAGAGGTCAACCAGATTGCTTGCAGGAATGTGATCAGACTAGAGACGCTAAAGATGACGTATACAATAAAAGTAGGCTAAGATAAAATGCCGTCACCTGTAGTCATTCAATTGTTTATAAACATTAGTCCAAGCTCCCTGCTTGAGACAACTACCCCGACCTATTATTCAAACGGCCTACGTGATCTGTAGCGTGTCTCATTCGATTGTGTGTTCGTATGAAACTATGTCATCTGATAGTATGTTCATATGTTCGAACTACTGTCTGTTCCTTCATAACTTGTAACAGAGATGGTAGACAGGCAGAAGAGAGTTAGCTATCGTCATTAGAAGACCTGTACCTCTTTACCTAAGCTTTATCATGTAGAGGAATAGGATTAGCCATCATCATTGGCAGAAGCGATCAAGCTATCGTTATTAGAAGACTTGTACAATCATACCTGATCTTCATCATGTAAAACTTCAGAAGAATATACTATTTTATACTTAGTGTTTTCTACAAGAACCTCACCGAACCATGAGTTTAACACATCGTCGTAAAGATAATACCGACTTCGTAAGTGATCTACAAAACCCCAGACACTCCATTGAAGATGGAAGTGCAATACCAACCGACTTAGCGTATAGATTATCGCTAGTCAAACATTACCTCATAGGGCGCCTTATCATACAAGGCACAAGCCCTAATATTTGGTGGCCAGCGGACCAGAAGAACTCTACAAACGTCCTACGAAGAAAAAACCAGAATAATAAATCATGAAGTCAACGACGACGAAAGCAGCAGATTCTTCAAGCAACCTAGTATCATCATTAGTGAGCGACTTCAGAAAACAACAAGATTCGTCAAGCAACTTAGTATCATCGTTAGTGAATAACTTCAAGAAACAAAACCGACGTGTCCTTTTCCTACGGCAAACGGAAGCTTCGTCTCTCATTAGAATCATTCAAGAAAACATCGTTAGTGAGCGTTTCCGGCACTGCAAGAAACAAACCGAACGCGTCTGCAGCATCGGATTTTCAAGGCTCGAATCATCGAAACAACGCGCACGGGGGAAACTGAAGCCAAACCAGGTCATCCGCTAAATAGAGAAGGAGGACCAAGGCCGTGTGTCGTTATCGGAACACCGTGACTTCCCACAAAAGCAAGCTAAGTTACAATTTTTTGTTTATTCATTTGGAGTAACTTTGAAGGTTTGTTTCCTTTACAGGTCGAATTTCGTTATTCCTGTGGCTGAAGTTACGAGACATTCTTAATCTTACTTTTTTTACAGAAATTATCTACATCATTGAGATTTCGCTACTGCGAGTTTTTATCTTTGAGTGTCTGTTTCCAGAAGTTCTACTGAAATATCATAATCATATACTATGTTAATTTTATCATTTTGGGTGATTATTAATCCCTTACGTAACAAATCATATTAAACAGTGAATATGCGTTTACGCAGTGGACGTCTGTATTTATACAGATGCATGGATAGGGCGTTAAGCACCGTAGTGATTAGAAAAAAACACACAAAAAACAAGTGGAACACCCGTACAAATCTATATAAATTAGAGGTAACACTATTTCGGGTCATGACAATAAATGCCTCCTTTGCAAAGTCCCGATCGCAGTTTTAGCCTTGAGTTTTTTGAGTTATATAAAATATCGAACCTCAATGACTCAACTCAACTTTAAAAATATGGCTGGATTGCAAGGAATAACATGTCTGTAAAAAAACTTTCATCAGGCTAAATGCGCTGACCAGGATCCCTCACTATTTCAAATTTTAGCAAAGAATGAAGTACAAACAGTTAATATTGTATGCAGTAGTGATAACTTGTCTTATTAGTAATCGCTCAGTTCCTAAATAGTTCGTCATTCATTGCTTTATACGTAACCAGCAACATAATGCTAAAAACACACAATACGTTGCCGATGGTAATAAAGAGAAGGATCCTAATTATTACAAAAAGAAATAGAAACAGTAGCCCGTTCAGAATCAAACAAGCAAACTCGGTGACTGTGTCACCTAGTCAAGCGGTCAAGGTTAGTTAAATCTGCCGAGTTTTCAAAGCGAAGCAAATTCCACACAATAAGCGACTCTAGCAGAGTGGGGAAAAGCGATGTTGGTTCATACATACCAATATCTTTTTGAATTAAAAAGGATTTTTCCTATGAAACACACGACCGTATAAGTAATCAGAGCAGGTTTTCGTTTTAATTTTAATACATTAAGTTATAATAAATACTGGTGGATTAAGCCCAACTGTACGCGCCGTAAAAAATTAGAATATCTTGTTTTATTTCTTTAATACACGTAATATCTTGTATTTACGGACTCACCGTCTGTTGTTCGAACTTCCCTAATGAGAAGTCCGGATAAGCGAGCGTTTACAGATACCTCTATAGTATAAAAAACGTTGATCTGTATGTAGTGTAATTGTAAGATCCATCTAGGGGTATACAAAATATTATCTTACATCCTGCAAAATAAGGCGTGTTTATCAAAGGAAAATCCTATAAACCTTCAAACATATTAAAATCCGTTTGAACAAAAATGAGACAGTTAATCAAATAATAACTTATATAAAGGAACTATACATTTGTCTCATAAATCGTAACATTGTTCAAATGACCCAACAGAATTCTCCCACAACCGCAGTCGTACTTTGCACGCAAAAATCTCGAGAAGCATGCACCCTCGAATGTCTTAGTGCGTGTAAAAGACTTTGCTGGCGGAAATGAAATTTTTAATCCTTCCCGACACTCTGAAATATAACGATTTCCGCGAACAAAGCCCTAAAAGTATACATATCGTGGATACGGAAGTTATAAATATCGCATTTTTTTATTGTTGCTAATTTTTAATCACGCCCAACCAGTCGTGGATGAATCTCTCTGATAATCTATCTAAAGTAATATCCGTAAAGTCATTCAAGCAGAGGTGATTCAGCAGAAATTTTTTTTTATCTTTTACCTGAATACCAGGAAGTTTCTCCACTGGCGAGTGATCTCTGGAAAAAACGGATGTAATTTAACACAAAATACGGTCTAAGGACAAACATAAAGCTATATACGTACCTTCGTGTAGACTCTCAATGAAATTTCAAAATAGAGATAAATGACGAAGTTGAAAAAAGTTAGTAATAGGAGTCATTAGGAAATCAAATAAGCCCATATAATTTTTCCCTCAAATGTCATGCCATAAAAGATCGGACTTGGCGTATCTGCGTAGATTTCTGACGCTTAAACAAGGAAACGACTCCCGATAGTTTCCAGTGCCATGTACCGACGACATCTTATCTCTGTTAGGTTAGAATAAAATTTTTTTTTTTTTTTTTCACCAACTTGGACTTACTTAAAGGCTTTTACCTGATACCATTACCTAAGTGATTGTACCTCATATACCGTTTTCAGCACACTCAGGGGACATTATCAATTTTTACATATGCCTCTGGCTTACGTTGCGCCCCAATTACAATATAGTGTTTGGAGACTTTTAGGGGATAACCTACATGCCTATATGGATGATCTTGTAATCTTTTCTAATACCTTAGAAGTACATTCACATAAAGTAGAGCTAGTGCTACAGAGACAAAGACAAATAATCTCAGAGTAAAATATCTAAATGTGAGTTTTTTAAAACCGAACATGTTTATCTAGGTTTTATGTGTCTGGTCAAGGTCTTAAAAGTAGTCCATGGTAGGTGTCGGCTATTCATAACTTTCCGGTACTTATTAACGTAAAAGGGGGATACAGCACTTTTGCGCTGTAGTGGGTATTACAATCGTATGTAAATATGTAACTCTTCAATCATGACAGCTCCTTTAACAGATCTTACGAAGAAGAGCGTAGATTTATTATGGTCTGAAAAGCATCAACAGGCGTTCGATATCTTAAAAGCGGAATAATGCAGCTTACCTAACTTAAAAATCCCTGATTTAAATAAGGAATTTTTTTTATTGCAACAGACGCCTCAGGACCAAGGGGTAAGAGGGGTATTACTTCAGTCATATGATAAACAGTTCTTCCCTATAGCTTTTTATTCACGTAAACTAAAGCCCTCTGAAAGTAAATATGCAGTAATAGGCAAGGAAGGGCTAGGTATCTTTAACACTAGTACATTTTAAGTTCATAATCTATGGCTATCCTGATAAAGTCCTTACTGAACATGAGTCCTTTACCGAGTTTTTCAAAGGCTTTAATCACAGTCCAAAAGGAACTCGGTGACAAATGATCATTCAGGTCTTTGGAGCCAAGTTAAGATATCTACCTGGGAAAGCAATTATCATAGCTGACGCATTATCCCGCAATCCCGCACCATACAGCAAAGAACCATTAATTGGACTAAAAGATATAGAAAACATCCGTGCCTATTGTTAAAACCGTATCTAGACAAGAAAATTCCTTAACCCAAGAGATCGCGAGCATTGAATATCTGGGTTGGAGCGCAGAACTGTTACAAACTGAACAAAGCAAGAGTCAACAGACATAACCCAAACAATAAACACTTCGAACGGAAACAGAATCAGCAGCAATAAACACCAAACAATAAACACTTCGAAACGGAAACAGGGTCAGTGGCTAGGGCAAAAAACAATAAACACTTCAAGCAGAAACCCTAAAGCAAAAGTACATTTAAAGTATGTGTATCAAAATAATGTAATCAAATGTAATATATATGTAGGTCTGTGACGAGGAAAACCCGAAGAACACAGCAGATGACTAACGACCAGGTAGTAATAATAATCTCTTTCATACCAATCGTCATAAACTGGTTGCATTCCGTCATCCAGGGTTCCCTACTATGTCACAGAAAGCCAAATCACTATTTTACTGGCCTACAATGCTTACAGATATAAAAAGCACATAACTAATTGTAACACGTGTCATGAAAACAAGGGATACACTAAGACACCTGTCAGTTTAGGGGCCTATCCTGTGCCAAATCAATCCTTGAAAGAATATACGTAGAATTATTAACAGAATTACGAGTCTGACAGAGGGAATAAACACTTCTTAGTGTTAATAGTTCCTTGACACGTTATATAGAATTAATAGCACTAAAAACAAACACCGCAATTGAGTGCGTTACGAATATTTATGAGTGCTAAATCAGTAAATATGGAATTCAACACATAATAATCTGTGACTCGGGTGGTGTAAATCAATAATAATCTCCTTAACACGTGGTGTGAATTCCTTTCCATTAAGAAAACCAATAATATATTTTATCACCCAGAGTCAATCGGTTTGGTAGAATAACGGATAATTAAATAGGAAGTGTCAATGTCTTAAGAGTTACAACTCGTGATGTTGGATCCGAACTGGATTATAGCGGTTCTAGCGGTTTTAAATACCTTTATCATATATATCTTGTATCTATAGAATTGATGCCGCAAGTAGCCTTATACGGTACGTCGCTAGAACACTTTTCCACATATTCAAGCCAACCATTAATTTATCAAATATATATAAAAAAAAATATATAAATAAATAAATATAAATATAAAAAAATAAAATAAATATGGATACAAGTGGAGTCAATATAATACACTCCGTAAGAAGTCGGAAGGGTTACAAATTATAATAAAAAAGGAATCACGATAATATCAATAAGCAAAACGTAACCATTAAATATCCAAATATATATGCGTAAAGATTTGAACTCTAACTTAACGCTTTAGTAATGACAAATAAGCTAAAAGTTCAAAACACATATCAAAACCTACTGACATATTGTCTGTCCCGGTGATTTATATTCGTAGTCAATGAAAAAAAAAAAAAAAAAAAAAAAAAAAAAATAAATAAATAAATAAATAAATAAATAATAATAAATAAATAAAATAAAATAATAAGAGAGATTTTAAAGTCAGGAAGTCTAGAAGTGAAAATGTTATCTATGGAATAATCCTATATGAATCTTATACAGGGCTAATAATATATATAGAATTTGTATGGAAACTTTTTCATATAGTTTGAATAAGGAATATTTATTTAACATAATGCCAACATGAAACTAATATATTGTTCAATTTTGGTACTGTTGTTTTTTTTTTCAGACATTCTTCTCATGCGGGTGGAGAATTAAAACACTAAAATATCATTTGAAAATACTAAAGTCGTATCTCTTACAGCAAGTAACGTAACTCTTAGCTGGCTGAGAGCAATCTCCTGCCAAGTGACGACGTCATCATTGCCGTATCAGCATTTGTTCCTTTTAACTCAATAATCTGCTTACACAGGCTTCATCTGTGTGTCGTCTCTGCTTGCAAAAGCAGATTGACTGGAGAAAGGAATGCTTAGTTCATGAACTTCACATGTGGTTCATAGGTCACATGACAGGCACATAAACATTCTTATCCGTGTGTGTAATGCAATTAGTTAAGGACTTGTAATCATTTTCAAATTAATGAAACAATATATGCAAATAGAATTTCTATAACAACAAAATGAATTAATTTTTTTTTTCTGAACCTCATAGACATTAGAAGTATCAAGATATGTATATATGAAATATTTACTTGCAACATTAGCCTATTACAATTCAAGTAAAACATTCATGGGAAAATGTCACATTTTCTTGAAAAACCCAAAGTTTATATAGAAATTAGTTACATAGTGGGTTTTCGTTGCATCTCCTACCTATTAATAATGTTTTAAAAGTTAACCTCAGAGGATGCGCACGAGAAAATTGAATATGAACTTTTGTTAGGGCACATAGAATCATGATTAATCTTCTCTTTGACTCTTATGTTGCCTGGCAATCTTACAATTAGCTCCGTTTTCCACTTCTTTGTCTAGTAACTTACTACCAGTAATATCGAATTTTCTTTGAGATTCGTAATGATATCTATTTATTTTTTTATAATTATGGATATTTTTACAAGTCTCATAGACCTGGATAGGTTCACTCATTGTTAATGCCATGGATAAAAAAGTTTGTACAGCGGACTCTTTTGAATTCCGAAATATCAGCGAATTCATGTGGGTTAAGTTCCTGGTCTAAATGGCTCTCTCCCCTCCCCTGTATTTGGATGTCGTCTGAATTTACTTTGCCCTTGTGACAAGTATAATTTCACTTTCAGGCTGATTAATGGAACCTGGTTACAGTATCCTGCAGTACGAGAGTTTCACATCGCAACTTCAAAAATCGTTCGTCGCAGCGGACGACTACAGTCAAGTAACAACCGCCTACAATGTGAAAGGAATTTCATGGACTTCTTCGACCGACACCGTATCTCGTCGTTAATCTCGTTTTAATGCGGAATGCTCCAGCGGCTGTCGGAATTCGACTACAAAAAGGGACATACTTCCGACAATTACGACCCGAAGGATATTCAACTCTACTTTGCTGGCGAAGGACTCGTGCTGGGGATGTTTTTTTATTCATCGCGAACGTAATCGTGTAGCTTAGGATGCAGAGAATAAGTATGAGCGCAAAATGGAACGTTGACCCGCCCAGGCAAATTTTCCCCTTGTTTTAACCATTGAAAAAGGCCGTTTCAATTGGCTAAAGGTGGTTGTCTGGAACTGTGTAATGGACGAAAAGTTGTTCGAAAGCTAGTTAAAAGTGAAGTAGTATAACCTCGGTCATGTATCCTATATATATAAAGTATCATGTATCCTATATATAATTGATCATAAATAACAGAATCGAAATATATTTTTTGCGTGTACGCAATAGGAATCTATTATATAAATGATCATACATAACAGAATCTAAATATATCTTTGCGTGTACGCATTAGGAATCTATTTAAAGTGCACATATATTAATGCATAATTACTACTGAATCCATATACATATGTATAAACAAATCAGGTAGCCTATAATCAATCTGTTACCTTATATCTTACCATTATCTGCAGTTATTTATGAGTTAATATATGAATTAATGAATCAGATATATAACATTTAGCATAAAAATCAACGAATCAATCAGCATAAACATTAATAATTTTATCAATTCATATATGATATTTTTTATCAGTTAAAATATGATTTTTATCATGTTAATCTTCATTCTATGCAATTATCAGAGTACATTAGTATTTTCTGTAGCATATGTATCTTAATGAGATGAAGTGAAAAACTGTATCATTATATATATCATGTGATCACTATTATTTACCAATATCATTGTTTTATATTTTATTACTTGAATCAATTCATGTACACCATGAATTTTTATCTACTTATATATATATATTCACATAGTGTCTGTATCACACTCCTATAAGTCAAATGCAAGTCAAGTTTGAGTAATATTCAGTAGCTGGTTTTGGTAGCTGACCGAGCTAATGTAAGTGTTTACATAATAAAAATATGGAATGTTAGTCCATATATATAAAAGTCTAAAACTAAAGAGGTCAACCAGATTGCTTGCAGGAATGTGATCAGACTAGAGACGCTAAAGATGACGTATACAATAAAAGTAGGCTAAGATAACATGCCGTCACCTGTAGTCATTCAATTGTTTATAAACATTAGTCCAAGCTCCCTGCTTGAGACAACTACCCCGACCTATTATTCAAACGGCCTACGTGATCTGTAGCGTGTCTCATTCGATTGTGTGTTCGTATGAAACTATGTCATCTGATAGTATGTTCATATG
>NC_087207.1:72418307-72428307 GCF_015104395.2 Macrobrachium nipponense
ATAATGATGTATTAGCTTTCCTGGGAATTAATCAGCTATATTTTTTGTTATTTCAGTGTTTTGTCGTTTTTATTTCTGTAATTTAATGGAAAATAGCCTGGTAAAAGGAAAATGTTATCAGAATTATGATATAAATGTGTTTATATATATAATATATTATATATATAAAGTATATTATATATAAAAATCTATATATATATATATATATATATAAATATATATATATATATCTATATACATATACATGTATATAAATATATACAAAAAAAAGTGCCTCTTTATTCACACACACATAAACACACACACACACTCACATATATACTTATATATATATATATATATATATAATATATATATATATATATGTGTGTGTGTGTGTGTGTGTATAAAATAGATAGTATACAATATATGAATATATATATGTATATATATAATCATTAAGCTACAATTACACTCTAATGATCATACCCCATCGGGGATATTCCCATAATAGTATGAATTAGATATTAAACGACATTTGTAGCTTAGATTTATATATAAATCACGGTGATGTGATAAAAATTCACACATACACACACAGGACACACACACACACACACACAGACATATATATAGATATATATATATATATACTATATGTGTGTGTGTGTGTGTGTTGTGGTGTGTGTGTGTGTGTGTGTGTGTGTGCTGTGTGTGTATGTGTGAATTTTTATCACATCACCGTGATTTATATATAAATCTAAGCTACAAATGTCGTTTAATATCTAATTCACACTATTATGGGAATATCCCCGATGGGGTTATGATCATTAGAGTGTAATTGTAGCTTAATGATTATATATATTGTATTATAGTATCTTATATATATATTATATATATATATCATATATATATATATATATATATGTGTGTGTGTGTGTGTGTGTGTGTGTGTGCATAAAGAGGAACTTTTGGTTACATCAATTGTTGCATTGCCATAATGAACAAATAAAAGAAAAGAGATCGTGAAAACAAACACACGACTTAAGAAAGCATCATAAAAAAACAAACTGGTACATAAAGAAATCCTCGATTCCATATCTACCAAAACTCAACGGATTGTAACGTCTCGAAAACGAAAGTAAAACAGAAAGCAGATCCTTTCTGAAGGCACAAGCTCAGGAAATGACGCTCTTTTTTTCTCCTTTTTTTGTGGTGGCTAGAAATGTGAACTTTTGTTGCCATCGATGATGGAAAGGAGACTCAAAAGGGAGAGGAAGTGACGAGAAGAAGAAGAAGAAGAAGAAGAAGAAGAAGAAGAAGAAGAAGAAGAAGAAGAAAAAAGAAGATGAAGAGTTCATGGGGAAAGGATACAAAAGAAAAAAAAAATGTTTGGTCCGGATGAGAAGTCTGAATGTGGAATGATAGATTGCCTTCCCTGGCGCTCGTTCGATGTTACACGACCCCCGCCGCATAAGAGAATAGAATAGGAGAGAGAGAGAGAGAGAGAGAGAGAGAGAGAGAGAGAGAGATACAAAAATATACGAGGCTGTATATTAGGTGAGAGATCATTTCAGTGACATATATATTGATTCGAATGAAGCAATTTTTGATGAGAGAGAGAGAGAGAGAGAGAGAGAGAGAGAGAGAGAGAGAGAGACCAATTTGCGGCCCTTTAGCCTCGGTAGTTTTTAAGATCTGAGGGTGGAAAGAAAAAGTGCGGACGGACAGAGAAACAACCATCTCAATAGTTTTCTTTTACAGAAAACTTAAAAGCACAAAAATATGGTTTCCGTTGGTCATAATAATACTACCGGGAGTATAAGACGTGAATGTTTTATACTAAAGTGTAAATGCATGAATAAACTGTTCATTAATATATGCGCATTACTTACAAATTTCATTACAGCGGAAAATTACTGAAATACATTACGCAGGCATACACCTGCAACAGGAACAACTTCTAAATTAATCTTTCTAAAGTAGAATAATACGTTAGAGAGTCACAGTACTTCACATATCCTTAGTCTTTCTACATATTTCCATACAACCCTTTGACTAGCTTTTGTTTCTTAACTGTGGCCCCTTGGCACCTGGTTCTCACGAACTTGAATCTACATTACACGCAGATAGTTGCATACTGGTTTGACCAACTTCAAGTCTTTACAAATCCTCTCAGGGACAACCCTTGAAAAGATTTGTAAAGGCTTCTACACATTCTACATAATTCTCTACAGACATGACGCTCTGGACACCTATTGTGGTCCCATTCACAAATATCTACCTACAATGCACGAGGAAGCTTCCGTGTAAGTTTTGCCATTTTTTTGGATCAGTATATCTAGTGTAAAAGTCCTTCAAATGTTTCCACCCCAATTCTACTGATCCTTACTCATTTTCAACTTGGATGATGACACGGGAGTCTTTTTGAATAGATTTGGGTCCCCTCTATTAAAGAATGTTTTGTACAAAGTTTGGCATAAATCATCGAGTGGTTCTGGAGAAGAATTTAGGAATGTGAAAGGTTCATGCTAGACAGACTGACTGACATACATACATACATAAAGATAACAGACAACCTAGACCTGGATACTTCACCTATTTTCGGCTCAGATGAATTAAAAAGTGGAGAGCTTTGAAATAACTCCAGGCAAGTGAACCCAAGGTCAACTGCTGACCAATGACAGGCAGGAAAGTCATACACCATTAAAAGAAAACACCAATGTCCCTCTGTTGACCCGAGAAAAGAATGAGTTGCCTTGCATTTCTAAGACTGTGGGGGTCATCCTAAAAGACCTTCCGAAAACCAGTTAGCGACTATCATTGGTATTTTGCTTCTCAAGAATATGCTTTTCGTGTTCCGAGCTACTACAGAATATCTTCAAGTTAAAAAAAAAAAGGTATTTTCAAAGATTCATTTTTCTGCTGCATGCGTGAGTATCGTTAAATATTTAATACATTTTCATTAAAACGATCCATGTAATTCAAGCTCATAGAATCACAGGGACAAAAGCGCGTACATGATTTCTAAACAAAAGCACTCATTCTTAAAAACTATGAGAAACATTCTACGTTTTAGTTAAGGCAAATAAGATCATCTTCACGCTAAGAGAAGAACTTACATTCTGATTATATGAAGTTCACATAAGTTAGAAACCTCTGACAAGTAATCCATCATGGAGGAACAAAAACACAACAACCATTTCGTTTTTGTGTTAGTTTTTATTCATGGCCTATTTGAAATTATAAAGCTATCGACAACAGCAGCAATATGTCACTTATGACAGTTTCCCCATTCAGTGATGACCTATCAAAAAGTTTAGCTGACATTTATATCATAAATCAGCGAGATCAAATGGTTATAATGTGGAATAACAATAATAACAATGCTTGTTGTTTTAATTATTGTGCTATACGCCACGATACTTTCATGACCGATTAATAGGTGGCTAAATTTTCTATCTCTGGCTATCTTTCAGATTATGTGTACATGTACGTTCATGTGTAGATGCACGCACACACACACACACACACACAGACATATATATATTTATATATACACACACACACACATACATACATACATACATACACATATATAAGAAGGATTGCTTTTTTCATTGTTCTTAAAGGGATAAAGAGTATGGCTGTCTAGTTGAAGGTCAAATCTCATTTATTTTTATTTTTATTAAACTGTTTGGTAGTATTTTTTGGATCACTGATTATTATATTTTTTTTATCTCATTAATAATATCGCCGTCTTGATCGTAATAATGACCGACCATACATAACCGAATCATTTCACTAACTCATAGATCTATCGCCCTTCCAAGTTACATTAATGTGATTTGTGAAAATATTGAAATGTACATTTCTCAAAAATTCCTTGTTCACTTAAATGAAAAATTAAATCGCATACAGTGTAAAATTTAAAGGTGTATTCTAATCTGTACAGATCGATGTAATGCCATGCATGTTTAGTCATCTATTCCTCGGGTTACAAGTTCAGGATGCTGTATTATCCATTCATAGAAGACTATGAAATTCACAGCCAGTGTCCCAGTGTTTTTCCGGAATAAAATCTCATCAACGTAACTGACAAAGGTGACACTTTGTCACAGGGTATATCTTACATCCCTACCTAATTTTTGACTGTATTCTGTATTACGAAAGTTGCATAATTCTGATAATTACAAGAGTAACACAGACTTCTTGTAGACATCTCCAGGAAACTCAGAGGAATGTCTTTCGAGGATATAACGACGTAACTTACGACGTCATTAACATCTTTGTCAAATGCACAGGAAAAAAGTTATTCAGGGAAAACAAAGGCTCTGAATCTTATAATACGTCCACTACAAACTCTTCAAAACTCTTCTCACCTCTTCCTGAGCCACTAGCCAATACCTTCATGAAATTGTACCGACATCCATCCGTCTGGTCAGAAGACATTTTGCTGGTAAACTGACTGGTAGACACGGGCGAACGCAACTTCTGACAGTCTACCAACTTTGGCTTCATAATTATTTTGCGATCCTCCAGATGATGCTGAACTTCGCCCACAACATAAGTTCTACAATCTAGAATTGAATTTACTGCTGGAAGCTATCAGTGGTCACTGCATGAATCCCATTTGTAGTTAGTTCCTAATTTTTATTATTATTATTATTATTATTATTATTGATGCATAGATGCCATAAGAAAATTAAGAACAGAGCTGAACGATGCGACTATATATACGAATACAAATATTCAAGATTTTACTACATAACTACATGGATGAATAAATACATAAATCGATAAAGGAAAGGAGGAACAGAATAGAATAAAGGATTTA
The DNA here is from genome assembly GCF_015104395.2 of Macrobrachium nipponense. NCBI lineage: Eukaryota > Metazoa > Arthropoda > Malacostraca > Decapoda > Palaemonidae > Macrobrachium > Macrobrachium nipponense. The sequence goes on from NC_087207.1 coordinate 72,423,124, forward strand.
GCCCAAAGGCCAAGTACTAGGACCTATGAGATCACTCTGCGCCGAAACGGAAACTGACAGAAAGGGGGTTCGAGAAGTGTAACAGGTTGAAAACATCGCAGTTGCACCATGAAACAATCGCTAGAGAGGGTGGAAAGTCAGATGGAAGAAAGAGAATATGAACGAAGGTACAGCACAAGGAATGAAAGGGGTCGTAGCAAAGACCCTTAGTAGTGCCTACATTGGACCGCATGAGGTGCACTGACGGCACTAACCCCTTACGGGGGGAAAACATCCTCAAGCAACAAGAGAGCTCAAAAGCTCTCGAGCAACAGAAATCCAAATCAAAACTCCGTCAAAGCCCAACATAATGCACCCAAATGCGGCACCTACAGTGACCCACATCCCACAAATAGCAGAATAGATTATCCAATCAATTAAGCAAGACCTAATTGAAAGGAGGGGATGTTGAGCGTCCCAACCACCACCCGTGATTAAAAAAGAGCGAAGCATTCGGGGTTTATATTTGTTATAATCCATTAAAACTAATCGAGGTCCCTTTTAGCTCAATATTTCACCGAATTCATTTCGGTCCAATAAAACGCAAAGTAATTTGCTTTTTGTTATTTTTTTTCTGGGAAAGCAAATGTTTCTCCTCTTGTTCCAAACCAAAATACGCCGCGCGTTTACTTACAATTCAATTCGTCGGAGATACTGACAGTCATCCTACCTCGTTCGATTGTGTAAAGTAATACAAATAGGTGCCTTTGAAAGTGATGGAGGTTTATCCATAAGAGAAAATGCTCACTTAGGCGAAGCTCGATAAACTTCTTCGTAAATTACTCACAAATGACACGAGTAAACATGCACTGAAACCGACATAATAATAATAATAATAATAATAATAATAATAATAATAATAATAATAATAATAATAATAATATAATAATAATATGGCATATGCCAGTGGAAATTGTACCCATAATCATAGGAACAATAGGGACGATCCCAAGATCCCTGAAAAGGAATCTGGAAAAACTAGAGGCTGAAGTAGCTCCAGGACTCATGCAGAAGTGTGTGATCCTAGAAACGGTGCACACAGTAAGAAAAGTGATGGACTCCTAAGGAGGCAGGATGCAACCCGGAACTCCACACTATAAATACCACCCAGTCGAATTGGAGGACTGTGATAAAAAAAAAATTAATAAATAATAATAATGATGATGATAATAAAATGTTGAACGATCGCAATATCTTGATATTTAGAAGGGTGAAAATGTAAAGCTCTATTAGAAAATGAAGCATCAGGGGACAGGTGATAAAAAAAAAACAAAAAAAAAACATGATTTTAAATGTGAAGGATGAAAATTAGGGCTTACCTAACTTCCACTTCACTTTACATGGCGAAAAGTATATACCCAATACCCCCTTAAAAATAATCCTGGGTGTAAAGTAAAAATTAAAAAAAACTGTCATTTCCTGAGATTTAATTATCTTTCTTCCTTCAAAGGAGAGTAGAAATTGTTCAGAGCTTACAAAAAAAAAAAAAAAAAAACTGGATGTAGAGTGATAAAAAATAGACCGTCATCTCCCGAGATTTAATTATCCTATGGTGTGAGGAACGAGTGTTCAGAGCGCTATATTAGACCTGTCTTTCAACTTAAAACTTTCATTAACGCCCAAAACGCATAATTTGAACGAGGAAGCTTCGTTATGTAACTTAAAAGTTGCGTAACGCAGTGTCTCCTCCGAGAAAGATGGGAGCTTCATTTCCCGTCATTTTGGAACACTGCTACTCGACGTTCATAGTTCTATGGCTGTACTTCCATTAGGAGGCGGGTCAATTAATTCCATAGTCTGGCGCCAGGTACCAAAGCCATTGCAATGCAAATTGACATCAACATATCAATGAACCTGCTTCTTTGCCATTTACGTTTCATCCCGAGTGTTGGACGGAATTAGGGAATTAGGCTCGTAATAAATAATCTTATCAATTCTGATGGAAATATGCTTCATCCACTTGTGAAATAAAGGCAAAGAAGTGCGTGAGAAAAATGACTATCAAGTAACTAACTGTAGGTTAAGTACAGATATATGCCCGTGTCACTATTATTATTACTATTATTATTATTATTATTATCATTATTATTATTATTATTATTATTATTAGCTGTTTCTGTAACTGTTACATAAGTATTACTGAGCAAGCTAGAACCCTTTTCTCAAAAATCAAAGAAAAGACAACATCATTTGGGAACCTAGAGTAAATGCCCTTAGGGTACCATGACAAGCTATTCAAGTGACTGAAAGGTAATGAGAAAACATTATCATTATCATTATTAGGAGTAGATAACAGCAGTACCATCATTATAATTTTCTACTCTTCCACGCCCACACGCTGTAACAGGGTTATTTTGTCTCATTAATGTCAAAAGTGATAATGAACACAGTCATTTCTGTGTTAAGTAAATAGTATACACTGCTGTACAGACCTAGAAGAATGTGCTGATTATAAAAAAAAAAGTATACAGTATATGAAAAATCACGTGATAATAAATCAATCTCATCTTGTAATATTTTCCTATCCAAGGATTCTAACGATACTTTGTCCATCTTTCCGTGTTCAAGTTGGGGAGGAGACTATACCTATCGGCCCTCGTTTATTTCTTAATAAAAGTTAATAAAGGTTTAAACTTTTACCGAATAACTTGTTCTTCAGAGGCGCGCTTGTTTGTAAGCAGACAACGTCTGCAATTTCTTGAAGATGTATTTCAACATCTTTCTAATTACTCTCGGCAATTAGTCTAAAAAGAGATCAACTTGAGAGTGTTCTTGAGTGGCCCCTCCCCAGTCTCCAGTGAGAAGATAATAACGCTTCACTGCTTCCGCAATGCACAACGTAAATTCTTGAATGCGTTTTTCTCTCCCCCACACATCAACGCCTGCAATCCACTTTATAGCGTGCGTCTCCACGCGCCTGCGCGACGCGTGCGTGACTCGGCGCCGTCACGCGAGGCTACCAGACGCGAAAGCTACACGGATTATCCTCGTAATGGACCACCTGCTCAATCTGGGTAGTGCTCTCTCGGAGGTCAGGGGTTAAGAGCGTATAACTCAGGGGTTTGGCTTTACCCGTCGTTAAAATGTGCGGTTTTTAAGGGGAACTCATAAAACACCTGCTTAACCCCCCCCCCCTCCCCCCCTCCAAAGGGTGCACGACTCGTCCCTTCTTTTCGTTTTCGGAAACAAAATTATACATGAAGATTTTTTTTTTTCCTATAAATATAACTCATTTACTTGATTTATTGTTAAATGTATGGTGAAACGGACAATACTGTTCTCTTGCTTTTATTTCATAACTTGTTTAACTGATTTTCATTGATTTACGGGTAAATAGTATATACTGAACTGGACAAATTTGTTACCAGCTGTCTAATGAATGGTGGACCGGGTCATTTCTAAATATGGTTCAACAGAAGTTTGACAATTAAACTAGAGTAATTTTTTCACATTCATAAATATTAACTCACGAATATCGGTTTAATATCTAATACCAAGAAATTTAATTTATAAGGAATTTAACTTATATCCAAGGGGAATTATATGATCAATAAGTACATCTGCCCTGGCCAGGCTTCGTCGACCTGTCTAGTATTTAACTGACAAGTATTTATCTATTAAAATTCCCTTTTGTGCGTAATTTTCCACTCTGTAGGGGATTCGCGTTCAAACATTTCAGCCTTAATATCTGTGAATATGGTTCAAAAACACATCGTTAGACAGGAACAACAACAAAACTCCGGAATATTACAAATACATTAAGTACAGAGCATAACACGATCCTTTCCTAAATCATCACTAATGATGGCTATATCCCACCGCGTCATGCCTCGTAGTACAATTAACATTCACTCGATGTCGTATGCACATCGATGTGCGGAACGGGACGACGTACCGTGACCACAGGCAATGATCAGAGTAACGCCAATTAACATGAATTTTCCATGGCGGAACACGTGGCTGTCAGACCCCTTGGTCTTAATTTGACTTTCATGTCGTTGTCGTCCGTACCAATTCTTTGCATACCTGGGTCGGTGTCCAGGGGAGTTTTACTGACACACACACACACAAAAGGCAAACACGCACAATCGCACCAGAAAATGGTGGCCCCTGTTAAAGGCACGTATCTAAGGTGAAAACTCTAAGGATCTCGGTTATGGCCCTTTTTTCGGGGTCAGTAAAAATAAAAGAGGGGAGGGGGGGGGGGGGAGGACAAGTCAAGGCATGGGAACCTCTAGGCCTGAAGGATCCATCTTATACACTTGAACAGTTCCTCGCTGGACGAGTGGTTTTCGCGCTCGGCTGCCAATCCGGTGGTCCGAAGTTCGAATCCCGTCTCGGCCAACGCGGAATCAGAGGAATTTATTTCTGGTGATAGAAATTCACTTCTCGATATAGTGTGGTTCGGATTCCATAATAAAATGTAGGTCCCGTTGCTAGGTGGCCAGTTGGTTCCCAGTCACGTAAAAATATCTAATCCTTCGGGCCAGCCCTAAGAGAGCTGTTAATCAGCTCAGTGGTCTGGTAAAACTAAGATATACTTACAGACTTTAACTCAAAGGAGAGGCTTATCCTGACTAACTCAAGTAAATGCTTTGGTTATATACAAGCTGAAGGACCATTCACGTTTGTATGATAGCTTCGGTTTATCAAACATGACGTTCTCACTGTCTTTACCGTCACGGGCTGCACAATAATTTGTTCGTACACTGGCGTAAGACAGCAGTGTAAAGTCGTTCATACTAAAAGAGGACCACCACGAATTTTTTATATATATCATCTGTTGTCAAAAAGCAAGCCTCATGGCTATGGATTATCTTCGAGTGTGTCAGTATCCTTTCAAATTATCTAAAAATACAGAAAAACTGAAATTCTTTACATGTATTCATGAATTCACTTTCTGGAATGAAAAAAATTAAAATAATGGAAATTTTGATACAAACAAATCTATGATTGAATATATTTACTGGGAAATATATATATATATATATATATATATATATATATATATATATATATATATATATATATATATATAATTTAATACATAACACTAATCATAATAATCAATATATAAACATAAAAATCCTCTCGCATTCCACTTGGCACGAATGGGAAAACAGGAGATGAAGCCACCTGACAGCG
>NC_087207.1:72435807-72453307 GCF_015104395.2 Macrobrachium nipponense
CTAATCACCAGAAATAAATTCATCCGGTCCGTCACTGGCAGCAGAGGGAAGCGAACTCGTGCTACCAGAATGATTAGGCGGGTACGTAACCCACTTGTCTACTGAGGAACTAATTCAAGAGTGACAGCAGGTTCCTGGCAAGTGTCAGTCCATAAGAAGAATCAGGTAACCGAATGTGTGACGCTGAAACAACATTGTAAATGCTTTAATAATAAAAAGGGATATTCTTTGAGAGTCATACAAAAACACAATTCTTGAAACGCTGAAATTATGTGATATCGCAAGTGATATTGAAAGCAGTATTAAACGAATCTATTGTGGCACTTTGGACAACTGATACATATACTGAGGTTGGTAACAAAAATTGGCTATAGTGATTTAGAATTGAATTAACATTATAATAATATATAATATATATATATATAATATTATATTATATATATATAGTAGTTACATATTATATATAATATATTATGTGTGTGTGTTGTGGTGTTGTGTGTGTGTGTGTGTAATTATATTATATCTATATATATATATATATATATATATATATTTAATATATTAGAATAATATAATATATATATATTATATATATATATATGTATTATAATATTATTATAAATATAAAATTAAATTATATTTATATCATATATATTAAATATAAATATATATTATTAATAAATAAATAATAATATATATTATATATATATATAATATTAGGTATATATATATATATATATATACATATTACATATCAAGTTTAAATCCTGTCATTTGCAGACTCACAATTTCGCAGACACGCCTATTCAACGGATTTTTCTGTGGACTGTATATACTCATTATTTGTGGAAAATCGCACATTCACGGTATCTTTCACTGAGAAATATTCACAGATTACCATATCTTCATATAATTTTCGTGACCAAGCGCACTTCTTGTGATAATACTATCAAAATGCTCAGGTATAGGCATTTTAGAGGGCTTTAAAACATTCGCAGGTTTGTTTTAACTTATTTGGGGGGTGTGGTGGTAACCCCCCCCCCAAATAATGGGAGATAATATATATATATATATATATATTATATATATATATCTATATATAAATCTAATATATTATATATATATATTATAATTTTATTATATAATATATAAGATAATCTATATATATTGTGGGTATTGAAAATTGTATATAGTGCCCACAAAAATCTATTTATCTCAACCGAATACGAAAATAAAATTCCAAACTAACGACGCACATCCCACAAAAGCCCGATCAAACGTCACAAAACCCAAGTTAATCCGAGTAACAGGATGACAGAGTCTCAGCTTGAGATCTACGCGGATTTCTGTTGACAAGGTTTACAAAGGTAAAAAAAAAATAAAAAATAAAAAAAGTGTTAAACCTACGTTAATCGCTTTACCAAATCTTCACATAATAATTTTTTTTCCCTGTTCGCAGTCTCTCAGAAAACAATATATATTCAGCAGCGAGTAGATTTTGTATTCTTTTGTAAATGTCCAAGCTTTTATTTGGGCCTTGTCTCTATAATGACATTTTCTGTCTTATATTCTAAATTTCTTTAAGCTGCCAGCAACATGCAATGCGAAGTGTAATATCATAGAAGCGTCCTACTCTAACTCGTTCATATTAAGAGCGTATTACATAATATCAAAGGAGTGTGGAAACAATCCTTATTTTTTATATTCTTGTCAACCTCATCTCCCTACAAATGAAGGAAAAACGGACACGCCATTCTATTCTAGTTACTGAGAATAGTGGCCCTGCCGAAAAGTAAAATATCTGTCCTCACCAAAAAAGTAACGAGAATAAAAAGGGTTCAAAATCCCGCGCCCCAATAAAAGTAATATCTGTTTCTAACAATTTGTACGAGAAATAAAATTTTTGTTTGAAATCCGCAGAAGGGGAACGAATTGGTAAACAAGATCGAAGACACGAAGTAGGGAGACAGATTATAGCCCGAGCTCAAACCAGCAGACCAATTAATTAGCACTTTTTGGACGCAGCGAGATGATGACAGGCTTGGCCTGCCTGTGACAGATTCCAGCAAGGGACCTCTTACCCAGCTGCCTTTATTTGCAGATGCTATTAAGTGAAGTCTGCCGTCAATATTGTTTCACACCCGTCACACAAATTGATCGAGAGAGAGAGAGAGAGAGAGAGAGAGAGAGAGAGAGAGAGAGAAAGGCAAACATTTTTACATAGCGTTCTGATGATCGAATTACTGATATTTGGTTATGCGATTTTGAAGAGGATTTTGTCATTCTATTTTCATTAACAGTGCATAGGCAAGAGAGAGAGAGAGAGAGAGAGAGAGAGAGAGAGAGAGAGAGAGAGATTCTGATACCTAATTTCACCCTGAGAATGATTCAAAAAGGATACTTGATCTTTTCCGAAATTAAATTAATTTGTCAAGATACGCAGTATTTCAAGCCATCTACAATAGCTTTGAGCAACTTCAGTAGCCATTAGTAGCTTGTTTTACCTAGTGATTATCTAAAATTCTAACTCCTTGCTTTCACCGAAACTTTAGGAAGGACGTTGCTAGCCCTATACATTGTGCAAATTAGATTGTAGTCTAATGCAGCTGTCTACATTCTAGATAGATAATTTTCTGCATAGATCAACAAGCTGTCCCCAAACTTAATCTTCCTCCTTGGGACAATCAAACCTACTTCTCTTCTGATGAATCAAGTGTTTGCACTATAAAACTACGATGGCTCCTCTTGGAGTACATCATTGATGTATAATATATAGCATTTTCAGTGTACATAATTCTCATGTAAGCTCTTAACAAATCTATGCTAAATCAAACTGACAGTGTTATATAAAGTGATCACTAATGATTCCCGTCTAAGTTTATGTTCTAGAGATTCCTTCCAGATTTTTTGACTACGCATGAACTAATTATTTTTGTATACTTCTATTAGCACTCCAGTACCTGAGGATTCCTACAACATTAGGCAACATTTCCAATATGAAATTGCATCATCTACCATCCTCCACAGTGCCGTCGTTTTCGTCCTCCTTGTTGCCTGTTAAAAGTACCAAGTCTCTCATTCACTCTATCCTTCCTTGTTAATTCTGACCCTTTATCTTTTTTATTAAAACAAGGAGCGTGGCTTACCCGGTACGATAGGCATAACCATACAATTACCAGGAAACCCTGTCGGCGTCAGCCGGGTCTCAGCGTTGACGAAGGTTTACGTATTCTCCGGACTAGAAACCTTATTATGTGGGGCTTCTGCGTCGGAGATTCACGTCAGAAGACCCTCTTATATCTTTGGTATTGGCAGCCCAGTAACTCTCTCTCTCTCTCTCTCTCTCTCTCTCTCTCTCTCTCTCTCTCTCTCTCTCACTAGTTCCTGATGTTCCTTCCCCACCCCCTCCACTATTCCTTCAGCCGTGAAGAACCCTTTTACCTGATGCTATTATCAAAGTAACTGGTCATTTCGCCTCTTCCGGTTCTATGGTAGTGTTCTTCTTGGAAAGGGATCCCTGGATATGACGCGAACACTCTTTAAAGAGTTTTTTTTTCTTTACTCTGTATTCACTTAGTACCTTAATAATACACTAACCGTCCGCCCCTCCTTCTTTCTCTCTCTCTCTCTCTCTTCCTTACACACACACAGATAACCTCATTACTTAAAACAGCGCCCTCTCTCTCTCTCTCTCTCTCTCTCTCTCTCTCTCTCTCTCTCACACACACATATACACACACAAACACAAAGAAAAACTCATAATCCTCTCTCTCTCTCCTCTCTCTCTCTCTGAAACACACATACACATCCAAACACACATTCACGCATACATACATACAGACGCACACAAACATAAACACAAATTTAAGGATTATTGCTTTTCTAGCTTTCTTAATAGTGCACACGATGCGGAGAGAGAGAGAGAGAGAGAGAGAGAGAGAGAGAGAGAGAGAGAGAGAAGAGAATTTGTTTCATAATTCAATCACCTTTTACATCTACGAAAAGGGAAAGTCATATTCAGTGTCAGTTTGTCCTTCAGCCCACAATTCATGACTGCTATTTTCGCTTACTCGGGGAGTAAACCTACAAACTACTTTGTTGTTGCTGTTGTTGTTGTTGTTGTGGGGTAGGAAAATCCTACAGAAAACCTAAAAAAGGTCTGAAAAAGGTGTTTAGCGTTGAGCTAAAAGATACGGAAATTTTAGGATAGGATATTTATGATTTATTTATTAGAATGAAAATGTAAAAAATAAATAATGATCTTGTTAAACAGAGAAGAAAAATTAATTGTAATAAAATATAACGTATTGATTTTAATTTTCGTTGGCGAAACAACGAACAATTTGACTGTAGATTTTAGCACGCGCCCAGAGTAAGCTGGAGGTCGGATCACGCCATGTCCTTATAAAATTAACGGTATATGATGTTCCGCTACAGAAATCGAATTGCCTCAAGCATGATAGTTATAAAATTGTACCCAATGGAGTGGTTTGGCAATAGATGTGACCTTATTCCTTCCAAGATGATCTAAATGTTTACTATCAATATTAAAATGAAATTTACTGTAGTTTGGCTGAAGATTTGGATATCGTGTATTCTGTAGTACAATTTGATTGCTCATGACAAATAAGATCACGTTCTATTTGTCTTACTTCCTGTTATAAAGAGAATTAACGTCTTGGAAACAGGGCTTAGGCAAGTAAAATCAGGCTTGGTGTGAGTCTATCGAATGCATAAAATGAATAAATAAAAGGGAAATGGGAAAATAAATTCAAACGTGTGCTGTTTACTGAGTTTATGGAATACAGTTTTATAACACAAGTCAGGCCACCTTCTTTCATGTGGAAACCTGTCATGTCATGTGGAAACGATTTAACGGATCTTTCTTCACCTTTACTCCAAAGCTTTGGAATTCTCTTCCCTCTTGTGTTTACCTTCCATAGATTTCTCTCTCACGGAACTTCATTGCTTCTTCGCTCTCTATCCACCACTTCTTGTTCTTCTGCCAGGGGTGTACATAAGGGCAATGGGTCGCCAGTTACAACGGCCTTTATTAAAAGAAATAACCGATAAACCTTATTCTGTAGTCTTTGAAGAATTTAATTGAGAAAATATTCACAAAAGAACTTCTACAACTCAATGGGGCTTTGCAATAAATTCCCCAACTCTGGACAGATTTTGGATGCCATCCAAAATACAGGGGAAATATTTTTTTCCTCCTTTTTATAAATCATTCTTTTGTGTCACAGAAGATTAAAAAGTGGAATTAGGTTCCATAATTAATTTTCAAAGGGCTCATAAATCTTTTGATAGTCCACTTGTTTTAGCGTTTTTTCCATTCATTTTTTTCTAAAATGAATTTACGTTTACATTATGAGTTATATATATATATATATATATATATATATATATATATATATATATATACACACAGACATAAATGCATATGTAAATTTATAAAAATATACGTAAATACGTATATACAATTATAATATCTCTAGATATACTAGTATGTATACATACATACATACATACTAACATACTAACATACACACACATACCACACACACACACACACACACATATATATATATATGTGTGTGTGTGTGTGTGTGTGTGTGTGTGTGTGTGTGTGTAAGCACTAGCTTGTGCAGAGTTAATACGTAAGACATGTTAACACCATTTCATGAACTGATAATTCAGGATAAGAACACGCGACTTTTTACTTGAAATACAATAAATAAGGCGATTGAAAATTACTCACGAACTACATAAACGTCTATTTAGTCTAACTATTTAGAGATTTCTTTCTGTTTACTACAGACGATGATAATATGCTACATTCCCTTTGTGATTGAGGGACTTAGGTCAAATAAGGGCTTAATACACTATTCAATATGAATGCCTTTCTTTAAAGTACAGCTCTGTTTTGCATGACAAACGGAACCCCCCCCCCCCCCCACAATAATATATATATATATATATATATATATATATATATATAATATATTATATATATATATATATATATATATATATATATATATATTATTATTATATATTGCTACTTTCAAAATGCATGTTTTCCCCTCTTTGAAATGTCATGTAGATTATGCAACATTTTTTCAGATTCCTAGATAGCTTAGAATAGGATGTTTTAAAATGTGTGTTCAGATTTCGCATTACGTGTTATAAAAGAATATGTATATAACGTAAAGAGAGAGATTCTTTGTCTTTTATAAACTACGAATGTTTAACTTTTATGTCGACACTGTAGATTAGAGAGTCTGCGAGATCCGTTTGCTTCCCTACTCTGTCAGCGTATTTGATAGCGAGAGAGTCGAGTCCTTGCATTGTTGTCAAAACATGTCAATTTTAATTTGTCGCCCAGCCTCCGTTTCGGTCAGGTATGCGTCTTTCTTTTTTTTTAACAGACTCGTCTTGGACGTGCATATCTTTGTCAAGTCCCATGTGGATATTACACATTAAGTATGTAAGATTGCGTCAGATTTCAAAGATTCGAGAAGCATTCGTGACAAGAACGTTCTTGTGTCATCTGCCCTGTCGAATTTCCGTAAAAGAAGAGATTTCATTCTATCTTAAGACCCCGAGGCATTAACATCTTGCTCTCTCTCTCTCTCTCTCTCTCTCTCTCTCTCGCGACATCATTGAGATTATATTAACCTAACGTAAATAAATTGGTCACTCGTAACTTAGAATTTCATGTTTGATATTTCTTAAGAGTTTAGTTGGTATTATTTAGTTTCTTTTGTGGAATCTGAACAAACATTTCGTAATGGCGCCTGGTTTTTTTGTGAAAGTGTAATATACAAGCTGCAGCAAAAGAGAAAGAAAGAAGTTGGTATACCAAGGTAAAGTGTGTTATATTTTTATTAGTTGCAACTAATAACGGTTAGGTAATAACTAATAATGGATAGGGAGTGTGTTTAACTAATAACGGATAGGAATGGTGTTAAACTAATAACTAATAATTGGTTTGGTAAAAACTGTTGGTTATAGTGTTTTTGAGTGAAAAATATTTACACTTACACATTGCTGATTTTTTTTTGTGTTTGTGTCTGTTCCATTGTTTGTGCACTTATTCATTTTCTTATTGAAGTGTGTCTTTTTGTCTTATATTTTCATTTGCATTCACAATTTAATTGACTTAATTATTTTCATTGCTTAATCATTGCACATTTAAGTAAACTTAACATTTGTGAATTAATTTACATTTACTTAGAATTCTTTTCAAGTTTTATTGTTGTTTAGCACTTGTGAATTAATTTCAAATTTTCAATTATTGCCTAACACTTTTGAATTTTGATTGAATTAATTTTCTTGAATTTTGTGATAAATTAATTTTGATTTAATTTTACTTAATTTGATTCAAGAATTAATTAAACTTTACTTTGTTTTCAAGTAACAGTAATTTTCCCTGATCCATTGTGAATTTCACTTATAAATTTTGGAATTTAATATAAATTTTTGTATTTAAAATTTTTATAAGTGTTTTAATTATTACACCAGTATAAGTGTATATGATTATGATTATATTGATGATTGGTAGAGACACAGAGTGGTAATTGATTTGCTTTCCTTCAAGTAACTTGAAGTGACTTAGAACCAGGGAAGTACTTAGAGTTTTAAAGTTGTTGAAGGAGTGATGCCCTTTGATTAATTTAATTACTTACAAGATTACCTCACACCTGTTTTGATGAACTGTTGCCTTTAGAGTATTCAGTCTTTTAAACGTGTTATGAGGGTTCAGGTGTCTGGCTTTTGTGAGGTAATAATTGATAAATGGTAACCAGATACTTGGCAACTCGTAACATTATTTAATGGTGCCCAGAGACCAGGGAAAGCAGATTTCATTATCACTCTAGAATATACTGGTGGTGTTAAGGATATATTTTGTTAGGAGAGTGACCATATAATTTTGTTTTGCATTTATTGTATTGAATTGTAAAGTGATAACTTAGAGGAAAATGGCTCATTTCAATGTTCAGGAATTTTTAGCAGCCCCCTCCATCCAAGTTTTGTCTGAAACCACTCTGTCTAGAGCACAGTGGAGCGCTTTAGCAGAGGCATGTGGTGGTTATGTGTACTAGTATGGTAAAGGCACAAATAAGATGTATTGCTATGGAATCATTGATAAACTCTGGTAGAATAACTGATGAAGATGAGTTAGAATTGGGTCAAGAGTTGTTGAATGTAGCATGTGCTGATCTCATAAATAAGCAAGCAGAAAAGAAAGAGAAAAGTGATGCAGAGTTAGAGCTTAGACGCATTGAAGCAGAAGAGAATTTGATTAAGCTAAAAATGCAAGCTGAAAGAGAGAGAATGCAAGCTGAAAGAGAAAGAATAGACAGGGAAAAACAAGAAAGAAGAGAAAGATAAGAAGAAAAAGCAGCAGAAGAGGAAAGAGAGAGGATAAAAGAGGAAAGAGAAATTGCAAGACATGAAAGGGAAATGGAATTAATAAGAGCTAGATCCACATTACCTGTAACACCGTCTAACCCTAACCAAGGTAATAAAGACCCTATATTTGATGTAGTGAGAGTACTGAAGTTAATCCCTAAGTTTACTGAAGAAGCTCCAGATAAGTTTTTTGATCACTTTGAGAAAGTGGCTTCAGGTATGTGATGGCCAGAGGATAAATGGTCAGTTTTGCTACAAAGTGTCTTCATTGGTAAAGGGAGAAGTGCTTATCTAGCCTTAACAGCTGATCAGTGTAAAGACTACAAGGTACTTAAACACAGTGTGCTACAAGTTTACCAGATGACCCCAGAGTACTACAATGAGAGATTCAGAAATTTGAGAAAGATGAGAAGGGAACATTTTGAAGATTATTGGCTTACAAAGTGAGAAAGGTGTTTCAAACGTTGGGTAGAAGCTGCTAAAGTTAAAACTTTTGATGAGTTAGAAGAGTCACTTGTTCTTGAACAGTATCTTAAGGGAATTCCTGAACATATAAGAGCTTATTTAAGAGAGAGAGAAGTGAAGAAACTTGACAAAGTCGCTACCCTTAGTGAAGATTACAATATAATCAGTAGTAAGTGTAATTACAATGTCAAGTACCAGAGTCAACAACGCCCAAGTTTTAAGTCTTATCCAAATAACAGGAATAAATTTAATGGGAAACCTACCAGTGATACTACTACGAGTACACAAGGTAATACAACTCAGCAAACTAATGTGAAATCCTCATCCAGTTCTTCAAGACAGTTACAGAAACCTAATGTTGTCTGTTTCAAGTGTGGAAGAGGAGGACACTACAGTCAAGAGTGTTACCGGAATCAACAGCAGTCAAAACCAGTTGGTCAAGTTGTAAAAGGCGACCAGGTGAAACAAACTACGAAGTTCAGTGTGGGAAAGAATCAGACTCCAGACAAGAATGAAACTAAACAAGCTGAATGTTTAGCAACCAGTGGAAATGTTACCTCAAGCAGTGAGTGGCTAAGCAGTGTGGAGGCTTTTAAGCCATATATCTATGAGGGTATGCTGTCAACTCAAGAAGGAAGTATGCAGGTACCAGTCAAGATATTACGTGATACAGGGAGTAACCATAGTGTGGTAGTACGTGGTTCTCACCCTCAGTTGGAGAAGAGTCTCACAGGAGATTCAGTTATTTTGAAGGGTATAGGAGGAGAGGAAGTGACTCCTATATGCCGCTTACACCTGTCATGTGAATTGGTGACAGGGAATGTTGATTTTGCTGTAAAGGACTCACTGGCTGTGGAAGGTATAAATATTCTGTTGGGGAATGAAGTTGGTGGTGTGCCATTTATTCCTTGTCCTGTAGTGACAGACAAACCATTGAGGATTAGTCCTACAGTAGAGTTGGAGAAGAATACCCCCACCTGTTTCCTAGTTGTGTAACTACCAGAAGTATGAAGAGGACTACGACTGTAAGTGAAGAAACTGAGGATTTACACACCCAAGAAGGATCAAGTGAAGGATCTTTGTGCTTAGAAGAATTATTCCAGGGAAGTGAAGTTTCCCATAGTGCTGACCAGGAAGAGATTTCCCAAGAAGATGAAGACGACGACGACGACGAAGAAGAACCTGATGTTCCTGAAGAGACTCCGAGTAGTCAAAGTGTTGCTGAAGACAGTAGTGAAACTACAGTAGCTGAGTTAGCAGATATTGAGAATTCAACCCTTGAAGTTGGTCAAGTGACAAGAGAGAAGCTGATGGACTTGCAGAAGAAGGATGCATCGTTAACTGATTTGTTATTCAGAGTTGTTGATCGAGAAGAGATGCAACAAACTCCTACCTGTTACTATCTGAAGGAAGGTTTACTGATGAGGAAGTATAGACCTACAGATATACCAGGAGATGCTGTATGGGGCGAATATCATCAAATTTTGATTCCATATCCATTGAGAAAGCAAGTGGTTGCAGTAGCTCATGAGTCTGGACATATGGGAATCAGGAGGACTGTGGAGAAGATCATGAAATATTTTTTCTGGCCTGGACTTCACAGAGATGTTAGCAGGTTCTGTCGAGAGTGTCATACCTGCCAGATAGCTGGAAAACCGAATGAAACCATCAAGAAAGCCCCCTACAACCTATAGAAGTTAGAGGAGAACCCTTTAGCAAAGTGATTATAGACATGGTTGGACCATTGCCGAAGGCAAAGAAAGGAAATGAGTATTTGTTGACATTAATGTGTCCTGTGACAGGTATCCAGAAGCAATCCTGTTAGAAACATATCTGCCAAGATAGTTGCTGAAAAACTTGTGGAGTTTTTCTCAAAGTTTGGAATACCAGAAATAGTACAAAGTGACAGAGGAACAAACTTTACTTCAAAGTTATTCCAGGATGTGATGAATTTATTAGGAGTGAAACAACAGTTATCCACTGCCTATCATCCAGAAACTCAAGGTGCCTTGGAAAGGTTCCACCAGACATTGAAAAGTATGCTGACAAAGTATTGTTCTGAGTCAGGAAGAGAATGGGATGTTGCTTTACCATTAATGTTGTTTGAAGTTAGGAGTGCTTATCAAGAAAGTATGGGATGTTCACCTAAGGAGATGATTTTTGGAAGAGAAGTTAGAGGACCGTTGAAGATTCTTGCAGAAAATTGGGAAGAAAATCAAGAGGAAAGTCAAGGAGAGTATGTGAAGAACTTAAGGAAGAGGTTGAAAGAGATTAGAAAATTCTCTTTAGAAAACTTGAAAATTAGTCAAGAGAAAATGAAAAGGAGATTTGATGCTAAGACTTAGCTAAGAAGTTTTAGTGTTGGTCAACAAGTGTTAGTGTTCTTACCTGTCAAGAGATTTCCCCTCACTAATAAATTTCAAGGTCCTTACAAGATAATTCAGAAGTTAAGTGACAGAACTTATGTGATTGAAACACCAGAAAGAAGAAGAAAACAAAGGAAGATACATGTGAACCTCTTGAAACCTTATTTCTCAGAAACTAAAACTGAAACTGTGTCAGTAACCCAGACAACTTTATCTACAGAAGACGATGATGGCTACGAATTGGGAGCTGCAAGCAAGATGAATAATTCTTCAATTTTGGAAAATTTGGAGGATAAACTGAAACATCTGAGTGTTGAACAAGGTGAAGACTTAAGTGAAGTAATTAGAAGTTTTCCAGAAATTTTTTCAGATGTGCCTAGACGTACTGATCTGACCAAGCATGAAATCAAGATTCAAGAAGATGGAAAACCTTTCAAGCAAAGAGCCTATCGCTTATCACCGTATCATCAGAATGTTTTGAAGAAGGAAGTTGAGTATTTGCTGCAACATGGATTAGCAGAACCCAGTTCAAGTCACTTTAGTTCTCCATGTGTGTTAGTGAAAAACCAGATGGTTCATTTAGGATGTGTACTGATTATAGGAAGCTGAATTCTATCAGTGTGGCTGATAATTATCCTTTGCCTCTTATATGTAGATCAGTTACTTGATAATATTGGGCAAGCCAAGTTTGTTTCCAAGATAGACTTGTTGAAAGGATATTATCAAATTCCCCTAGATGAGAATGCGAAGCTGCTGTCAACTTTTATTACTCCATTTGGACTATATCAGTATACTGTTCTGCCGTTTGGTCTGATGAACGCACCCGCAACATTTCAACGAGTGATGGATCAACTGCTAGGATCAATAGAAGGAGTAGGTGTATACCTAGATGACATCGTGATTTACTCTACAACGTGGGAAGAACATCTGAAGATTCTGAGGAAAGTTTTCAAGAAACTACAAGAAGCAGGATTAGCAGTCAACCTAGAGAAGAGTGAGTTTGGAAAGGTAACTGTACAGTATCTTGGGTTTGAAGTTGGGAAAGGCCATCTTGCTCCAGTAAATGCTAATGTAGAAGGTATCCGTAAGGCTACCCCACCTACTACCAGGAAACAGCTACAGAGATTTTTGGGGATGGCTGGTTTGTATCGTCGTTTTTGCCCAAATTTCTCAGCTGTAGTAGCTCCCCTGACAGACTTGACTAGTCCCAAAGCCAAGTTTATTTGGACTCCAGAGTGTCAAGAATCCTTTGAGAAGGTAAAAGCCATTTTAACTTCAAGACCAGTACTTCAAGCTCCAGACTTCGACAAGTAATTTGTGATACAAGTTGATGCGTCAGACTGTGGTGTTGGAGCTGTTCTACTTCAAGAAGATGAAAATAATATCTACCATCCTGTGTGCTTCATGTCTACAAAACTGAAAAAACATCAGAAAGTATATTCGACAATCGAGAAGGAAACTTTAGCCTTAATCACCACATTGAAAAAATTTGAAGTGTATGTGAACAGACTTAGGAATGAAGAAATTTTAATATTGTCTGATCACAATCCACTGTCATTTATCCAGAAAATGAAAAATCACAATCAAAGACTGACCAGGTGGTCTTTGTGCCTGCAACAGTATAACTTAAGAGTGCATCACATTAGTGGCAAAAACAATGTAGTTGCTGATTATTTATCTCGTTGCGAATCGTTGGATTCAACACCGTGATAAAAAATCATCTGGGGGGAGGTATATTATATATTGCTACTTTCAAAATGCATGTTTTCCCCTCTTTGAAATGTCATGTAGATTATGCAACATTTTTTCAGATTCCTAGATAGCTTAGAATAGATGTTTTAAAATGTGTGTTCAGATTTCGCATTACGTGTTATAAAAGAATATGTATATACGTAAAGAGAGAGATTCTTTGTCTTTTATATAAACTACGAATGTTTAACTTTTATTTGTCGACAACTGTAGATTAGAGAGTCTGCGAGATCCGTTTGCTTCCCTACTCTGTCAGCGCATTTGATAGCGAGAGTGTCGAGTCCTTGCATTGTTGTCAAAACATGTCAATTTTAATTTGTCACCCAGCCTCCGTTTCAGTCGGGTATGCATCTTTCTTTTTTTTTTAAGAGACTCGTCTTGGACGTGTATATCTTTGTCAAGTCCCACGTGGATATTGCACATTATATATGTAAGATTGCGTCAGATTTCAAAGATTCGAGAAGCATTCGTGACAAGAACGTTCTTGTGTCATCTGCCCTGTCGAATTTCCGTAAAAGAAGAGATTTCATTCTATCTTAAGACCCCGAGGCATTAACATCTTGCTTTCCCTCTCTCTCTCTCTCTCTCTCTCTCTCTCTCTCTCTCTCTCTCTCCCCCGCGACATCATTGAGATTATATTAACGTAACGTAAATTGGTCACTCGTAACTTAGAATTTCATGTTTGATATTTCTTAAGAGTTTAGTTGGTATTATTTAGTTTCTTTTGTGGAATCTGAACAAACATTTCGTGACGGCGCCTGGTTTTTTGTGAAAGTGTAATATACAAGCTGCAGCAAAAGAGAAAGAAAGAAGTTGGTATACCAAGGTAAAGTGTGTTATATTTTTATTAGTTGCAACTAATAACGGTTAGGTAATAACTAATAATGGATAGTGAGTGTGTTTAACTAATAACGGATAGGAATGGTGTTAAACTAATAACTAATAATTGGTTTGGTAAAAACTGTTGGTTATAGTGTTTTTGAGTGAAAAATATTTACACTTACACATTGCTGATTTTTTTATGTGTTTGTGTCTGTTCCATTGTTTGTGCACTTATTCATTTTCTTATTGAAGTGTGTCTTTTTGTCTTATATTTTCATTTGCATTCACAATTTAATTGACTTAATTATTTTCATTGCTTAATCATTGCACATTTAAGTAAACTTAACATTTGTGAATTAATTTACATTTACTTAGAATTCTTTTCAAGTTTTATTGTTGTTTAGCACTTGTGAATTAATTTCAAATTTTCAATTATTGCCTAACACTTTCGAATTTTGATTGAATTAATTTTCTTGAATTTTGTGATAAATTAATTTTGATTTAATTTTACTTAATTTGATTCAAGAATTAATTAAACTTTACTTTGTTTTCAAGTAACAGTAATTTTCCCTGATATTGTGAATTTCACTTATAAATTTTGAATTTAATAATAAATTTTTGTATTTAAAATTTTTATAAGTGTTTTAATTATTACACCAGTATAAGTGTATATGATTATGATTATATTGATGATTGGTAGAGACATAGAGTGGTAATTGATTTGCTTTCCTTCAAGTAACTTGAAGTGACTTAGAACCAGGGAAGTACTTAGACTTCTGAAATCAGGGAAATACTTAGAGTTTTAAAGTTGTTGAAGGAGTGATGCCCTTTGATTAATTTAATTACTTACAGATTACCTCACACCTGTTTTGAGAACTTAGTCTGATTTTCTACAATACTGGTAAGTGTTAAGGGATCACTGTTGCCTTTTGAGTATTCAGTCGTTTAAACGTGTTATGAGGGTTCAGGTGTCTGGCTTTTGTGAGGTAATAATTGATAAATGGTAACCAGATACTTGGCACTTCGTAATAATATATATATATATATTATATATATATATATATATATATATATATATATATATATATATATATATATCTATATATTATATAAGTCATATCACATTACCGTGATTCATACACATATATCGAGCTACAAAATCCTTTAATATCTAATTCGCTCTACCTCGGAATTAATATATTTTCATATATGTTTAACCGAAGGGGAATTTATTCAGCGATAATAGAATTGCGGCCGACGGGCACGAACCATCGACATCTTCAATTCCAGGACTAGCAGTGAAGCCTCTTGCGGTGGCGGGGTGGGCTAAGGCTTCACCGCAGTCCTGGAAATGAAGATGTCGATGGTTCGTGCTCGTCGGCCGGACAATTCTAATATCGCTGAATAAATTCCCCTTCGGTTAAACATGTATGAAAATATGTTAATTTCAAGGTAGAGTGAATTAGATATTATAGGACATTTGTAGCTCGATATATATATATATATATATATATAATATATATATATATATATATATATATATATATATATGAATGAAGAATAACAATCTATATAATGGTACACGATTTACGAGCTCTAATTGCACAGTAATCACAAGAAAAAATGTATTAGAAACAGTTAACAAAATCTCGTAATGACGAGTCATAGAAATGGGGACAACCCACAGTGACATATTTCTAAGAATGACAATTAACAAGCAATAAACTCGCCGAAGTTTCTTCGGCGCAATCGAATTTTCTGTGCAACGTACAATGCTGTATAAAACCATCAGCTATGACCGGCAGTTGTCCAGTTGATCACCAGATGCGACAGAGTGAGGGTGCGGAGCCATGCCCCCATGGCTCCAGAAAGCGCTACCAGATGCACGATTCAAGGCTAAATTCAACCTTATATAAAAATAAACACTACCGAGGCTATAGAGCTGTAATTTCGTATGGTTTATGATTGGATGTTGAATGATCAACATCGCAGTTTGCAGCCCTCTAGCCTCGGTAGTTTTTAAGATATGAGGGCGGATAGAAATACAAATCTTTCGCATTCCTTTAATTATGTGACATTATGAAACGGACTTCGTGGCAGTGTTGCTGGCACTCAAAAGTTCGAGCATGATTGATTACTTTCATCTCTTTCCATTTGCTTTTATCCTTGTTTTATTACAAGGTATTTCGTGATGTCTGCTTTATAAAAACAAGGGTATTTTAGGAGCTTATAATAATAATAATAATAATAATAATAATAATAATAATAATAATAAGGGAACAAGTAACAATGCGCCGAAGCAATCGAGATTTCTGTACATCCCATCGTCAAGGCCACTGGAAATAGGTCCACCTTTCGGTAGTCTCTGTTTAATGCTGTACGAGCCACGGACCATGAACTTCGACCATGACCCGTCGTCGGTGGCCTGGCTTATATCGTTGCCAGACGCACAAATATGGCTAACTTTAATCTTCAGTAAAATAAACACTACTAAGGCTACATGGCTGCAATTTGGTAAGCTTGATGACTGGAGGGTGGATGCTCCACATGACAATTTCCAGCCCTTTAGTCTCAGTAATTTTTAATATCTGAGGGTGGACATAAACAAGTGCAGATGGCGAGACAAAGCCAACACAATAAAAATCTTTTCAGAAAACTAAAAAGCTTTCTTCATACATGAATAGAAACAATGAAGGAAAAGTTTGACAATATATTTATTCAAATAAGAAAGATGGAAAATTGTGAGGTTACTGAGGTATCTAACCCGACAATATTATATATATATATATATATATATATATATATATATATATATATATATATATATATATATATATATATATATATATATATATAATATTGTGGGTTAGATACCCGACAATATTATATATATACATATATATATATATATATATATATATATATATATATATATATATATATATATATATATATATATATATATATATATATATATATATATATATATATGTATATATATATTGTCGGGTTAGATACCTCAATAACCTCACAATTTTCTATCTTATTTATTTGAACAAATATACTGTCAGACTTTTCCTTCATTGTTTCTATTTATGTATGAAGGAAGCTTTTTAGTTTTCTGAAAAGATAGTTTTATTATATATATAAATATTATATATATATATATATATATATATATATAAATAAATAATATTACATATATATATATATAATAAAATTGTATTCTCTATTTTTTTTCATGCATCAAGTGATGTAACTATATTGCAACCCTTAGACACTATTGAATAAAGACTTTGGTAGACGTCAATTCTTCTAAACTAAAGTCATGACCCCCGGACCCAACGCATCCCCCCCCCCCCCCCCCCCCCCTTCCCCACACAACTTCCCAGTCTCCTTCAGGACTCAATAGGAAAATATCTCGACCTCATTTACTGTTGATAATGGACTCGTTAATGGTAAGCAGTGCGCAGTTCAATTTCTCATTAAGTGTCATTGCCAAATGCATTTCAAGAGAATTCGGGCAGAGAATGCAAAAGGACGCTCTGTAACATTTTCTCTTGAAGACTGGAAGAGGAAAGAACGACATGGACGTGTCTAATTCAGAGCTCTTATATACCTGGTTGCTATTCGACTCCCGTACGTACCAAGGCGTGATCCGCCCTCCAGCTCACTGC